>NW_007727381.1:81578-181242 GCF_000696425.1 Galeopterus variegatus | reverse complement strand
GGGGGACCGGGGGTCGGGCCGGACCCCGCGGCGCTGCGGCCGCCGAGGGCAGCAGGTGGGCCCGCAGCGGAGGCGGGTGTCCGGGCGCTGCGGTCGGCGACACACCCCCTTGGAGCCCGGCCGCCCGGAGGCCGCCGGCTCACTGGAGTGACCCGTGCAGGAGACCAGAGTCGTCCCCAGGCTGTCCTGGAAGCCTCAGAACTCGCAGCTTGGAGTGTCGTTCCGGGCTCTGACTTTTCTTGAGCAGTAGCGGGGGAAAAAATCTACATGCTGCAAGGGCTTTGTTGTTTCGATTTTATTTTAATTGCACGTTCCTAGAAGTCCTAGAAGCAGAGCCAAAGACACTTTAGCTTTGAGGGGAGATGGGGAGACTGCAAGTTTCTATCTTCTTTAAGAAATATTTATTTAATTTCGCCCTGGAAAACGTGTTTAACACTCAGTCATTTCTTACAATGTAAAGTATTTATTTAAAAATTCTAGCGCTTTCATAATGTCCAAAACACTACGGCATTTTTCTGTCCCTGTCCAAGATGTCGGTATCCCTGCCAGTTTCTTACTTGAAACAACTCTTACTCCCCAGAAAAATCCTGAAAGACCATTTTTATTCTTTATTTCCAGTATGAGCGCTCTAGCTACAGTGAGTTTGTTGTTGTTATTATTATTTTATAGCATCTTTTAAGAAGTAGAGCTTTTCCTACAGTTAATATTCTTTCCCCACTTGTTTTTGCCTCACTCATGATTTAAAAATACCTGAAACCTTGGAATGTAGCACCAATTCAAAACATTTACCACTTCTTTAAAAAGCCAAAAGTGCTTATGATTTATTAACAATATCAGAATTTAAGTATTTCTTCTCTTCTGGCTATCGATATCATGAAGAGAAGGAAAAGAAAATTAGGATTTAAAAATGTAAAGATTCTATAGTTTTAATTTATTCACTGGGAATAAGAAATCGTTGAACCTTGATACTTTGCATCAGTTCTCTCTGAGAAATTATTTCCCTACTCAGTGGTAAGATAATTAAGGAAATGATTTCAGATAAATTGAATCCATTATGAAGTAAATTTCATTTGTCTCTAAAATCGCTATAAGCACAGAACCAACCATTTCTTTTGAAATGATAGAATATGTAATTTATGGAAAATTATTTTATAAATTTATGAAATTTGCCTTTAAGTATTTTAATAGAAAAATAATTCTTTGTGAATTTGTGACTATATAGGTGAGAGTAGGTCAAGTCTAAGAACCAGTGTGGGGCAGAGAAGGTATATGGAAGAATACATCCTTGCCCCAATACTGAGGAGCTTTAACCTAGATCTAATCATGAGGAAGCATCAGACAAACTCAAGTAGAGGAAAATTCTATAAAACAACCAGCCTGTATTCTTAAAACACTGTCAATGTCATAAAAGACAGTAAAAGTCTGCTGATTAAAGGAACCTGAAGAGATATTGCAACTAAACGCAATGTGTGACCTGAACTGGATTCTTTACTAGAGGAAGAAAATGTTATAAAGTATACTATTGGGATATTGATGAAATTGGAATATGGACTGCAGATTAAAGTATTGTATCAATGTTAAATTTCCTGAATATGTATGAATGTGCATATCCTTGCTCATAAGAAAACACACTGAAATATTAAGGGGTAAAAGGATACGATGTATGCGATTTTCTCCAAAATGGTTCAGTAAAAATAAATTATATATACACACACACATTCACATCTCTCACAACTGTCATACACATATACAGAAAAAAAAGAATGATAAAATTTAAAACTTGTTGAATCTGGGTTATTTTGAAATTTAGAAAATATTAGGTGAATCTGAACATTTCTTACTATTGCAATTTTTTGGTGAGTTTGAAATTATTGCAAAATAAGTAGTTTTAAAAAACAAGGAGCTTCAAACTGCAGAGAGTTCCTTTATCTCACTAAGAGGAGTAATGTTATGAGATGAGAGATAAATAAATGATAGATCCTTTCACAATGGAACTAGCCATCTGTTCCTCAGTACCACTGGAATTTTGGTCATTCAGCTTTTTCTTTTTCTTTAATCTATTTGGATATGGTACAAAAATAGTTAGGAATCCATACTTATGTTATTTGGTAAGTGTGATTTCCGTATTTATTGATTCAGTAAATATTGTGTCTATTATCTTCAAAACTTTGTGAAGGAAATAAGGAATAAAGCAGACTGTGCCTTTTAGGTACTGTCTACAGTGGTTACAGAAAAAAAAAAGATATAATCTCTGTACTACATTCAAGAGCCTTTACTGTAGTACTGTGCTATCTGATACTGTAGCCACTAGCTACCTGTAGCTATTTAAATTTAAATTAAACAAAATTATAATTCAGGCCCTCAACTGCACTAGCCACATTTCAAGTACTCAATAAAGCATGTGTTCTGTCTATTGAACATTGATACAGGGTGGACAATGATAAACACCACAGAAGCTTAGGGAGGGAGGGGAGATTACTTTGCATGGGGTGGAAGTGGGAGAAGCATCAGGGAGAGTTTCAAGAATATTGCATAACGGTGGAAGTGGAGCATGAGTATTCTAGGCAGAAAAAACATGAACAGAGCAGAAAAGGGAGAGGTATACAGGAGGGATAGCATTTAATGCTGTGTTTCTGTAACACGAAGTATGTAAAGGAAGGTAGGGTTGTATAAACTAGTGCTGAGCTGCTGAGCCTGAACTATTCTCTAAGCAACAGGAAGTCACTAAAGGTCTTTGGACGAGACAAAAGACATGATTAAATAGTTCTTTAAGAAGAATAATCTAGCAGCAGGAATATGAAATGGATTAGGTTTGAAGTCATAAAGACCAGATAGCATTGCAGTAGCCCAAATGAGAGATAATGAAGAGTTGATAAAGTGTGGTCTATTGATAAGAATATTTTCAATGGCATGTAACAAATCCCAATTTAAAATGGCTTAAATAATAAAGAAATTTATATCTCTCATATTTGGAAATTCCAAAGTAGAACAGACTTCAAGACTGAAAGATTCAGAAGCTGCATAATATCATCAATGGCCGGATTCTTTCCATTTCTGCTCTGCTATCTTGGGTGTTGCATCATTCTCTGGCTAATAGCAAGATGGTAGTGGTAGTTCCAGGCATCCCAAACCATAATGTCCAGAGAAAGAAGAGAGATGGTCTTTTTTTTTTTTTTTCCTTTTTGTCTTTTTTTGTGACCGGCAATGGGATCGCAACCCTCGGTGCTGCGCCCGCACCTCGCTCAGCCAGTGAGCGGCCGGTCTGTATGTGGGATCCGAATCCTCGGCGGGAGCGCCGCCGCGCTCCCAAGCGGCACACTGTAGCAGTGTGCCACCGGGCCGGCCCTGAGAGATGGTCTTAAGAGAGGAAAAATGTTTCCCAGAACCACTCTCTCCATCCCCCAACAGACTTCTCTACCCATCTTCTAGGCCATAGTTGAATCACATGCCCATTCCTGAACCATTTCTTGATCTAGATGGTGAAACAAGTGTTGAGGAATCAAAGATGGAAAAATAAGTGTAAAAGATGATTCTGAAGGTTTGAGCCAAATGAGTAAGGAACATAAGAGGAGAAGTTATAGGAGGAAAGATGATGATTTTTGTAATAGTCCTTCTGAGTTTGAGATGTCAAAGTGACATCCAGCTGGAGATGACCAGCAGGTGAAATGTGAGGCTAGAGCTCAGAATGAAGATCACAGTTGGGGATATGCATTGGAAGTCAGCAGCAGAAAGATAATAAGTAAGGCCGTGAGATTGCCAAAGGAGAGGAGGGATGGGGTGGGTCCGTGACACAACCTTGGAAGAAGAGGTGGAAACAAGAAATGTATGGTCAGACAGGAAGGCAAACCTGGGCCTCGTATTGTACAGAAATTAAGGGCAACAGGATGGAATTTTAAGAATGCTGCCAGTGAGTGTTAAGTGTTATGGAGAGATTCAGAATGATGCTGTCTTAGAAACACTGAGTTGGCAACTAGAAGGTCATTGTGGCCTTTAAGGGAGTTGTATTAGCAGGGTAGGAACAGGTACATTTCAGGAGTTAAGGTGTGAATAGATGGGTAGGTAGAAGCATAAAATAGAGACTATTCTTTCAAAAAGTTTGGGAGTTATGAAAGGGAAGCTATATAGATGAGGATATTTATAGCAGCATTTATAAGACAAAAACTGTAAGCAACTGACATTTCTGAATATATTATTGTTTTAAAATTTATGGTATGTGTACTTAACTGTATGTGATGCAGCCATTAAAAATAATTATGAAGGTTATATAGAGATATAGAAAGATGTTACTGTATAATATTAAGTGAATGAAGAAGATAGAAAGCTTTAAAAACCCCCAAACTCATGGATTACAACACCAAAAAGTATATGCATGTTCATATAAACATACTATAAGGAAAAACATAATTGTCTTTGAGTGGTTGGAAATAGGTTGATTTTCCTCTATTTTCCAATTTTGTATAATATTACAGAAATTTTATAATTGAAATGCATATGCATATATTTAAAAATATTAGATGGCAAAGATGGAGATGGTAATCTGAAGGAACTGTAGGGTTGAAAAACGTGTTTTGTTTAATTGTTTTGCTTAGGCAGGGATTAAGGGACACTTGGCCATGTTTATAGGCTGAGGAGGAAATTTTAAATAGAGTGAAAGATTGAAGGTCTAAGAATGAGATGATGGATACAAAATTTCAGAGGTGAGGAGAGACTGGATGCACAATATGGGGACTATAGTTAAGAATGTACTCTGTTCTTGAAAATTGCTGTAAGTACATATTAAGTGTTCTCACCACACACACAAAAAAGTATCTGGGAAGATGGATGTGTTAAGCTTAATTTAGCCATTCTACAATGTATACATATTTCAAAATATCATGTTGTACAGGATAAATATATACAATTTTAATTTGTCAATTAAAAATAAATTAGGAGGACAAAAAAGAATAATATGATGATTCTTGAGCATCTAAGAAAAGCATACGTGGTAACATTGAAGGCACTAGAGGAGAGTTTAACTTTTTAGGAGAAGGGACATTTTCTGAGACAAAATTAAAAGAGAAAGGAAGAAAATCCCAAAATGTGTGTGTGCGTGCATGTGTGTGTGCAAAGTGAAAGCTGGTTCTAAGATTTATATGGAAATGTATGGGCCCAGAATAACCAAGACAGTTTTGAAGAACAAAGTTGTAAGACCCTACCAAATTTCAAAACTTATTATAAGGCTCAGTAATTAGGACAGTGTCATATTGGTGCAAGGGCAGATGCATACACCAAAGGAGCATAATAGAGAATCCAGAAAAAGAATTTGATTTACCACAAAGTCACTGCTGCAGTTCAGTAAGGAATGGATAATATTTTGAACAAATGGTGCTGGAGCAATTGGCTACTCACGGAAAAAAGAAGATACTTGATTTCTACCTCACTCCATCTACAATAGTTGATTTAAGAAGGATCCTAGACCTAAATGGGAAAAAAGTTTTAAAAGCTTCTATTAATCAAAAGACACTATCAGGAGAGTAGGTAGGGAAGAGAGAACATATTTTGATACATGTATCAGATAACAGATTCATATCCAGACTATGTAAAAAACATCTATAAATCAATAAGGAAAACCAAACAACCCAATTTTTAAAGTGGGAAAAACTCTTGAACAAGTACTACACAAAGATGATTTCCTTTTTCTTTCTTTTTTTTTTTTTTTGTCCTTTTTGAGACCAGCCACACCGTGCTCAGCCAGTGAGCGCTGTGAGCACACCGGTCATCCCTATATAGGATCCGAACCCGCGGCGGGAGCGCTGCTGCGCTCCCAGCGCCTCACTCTCCCGAGTGTGCCACGGGCTGGGCCCACACAAAGATGATTTCCAAATGGCCAATAAGTGCATGGAAAAATGTTCACCATGATTCCTTATCAGGGAAAGGAAAATTACAATCAAAATGACATTGCTACTTACCCAGCTGAATGGCTCAAATTAAAAAGACTGACAGTGCCAAGTGTTGGTAAAGAAAGTTATAGAGTAACCTGAATTCTCATATACTGCAGATGGGAGTGTAAATAGTTCTACCACATCAGAATGCTTTTTGGCAATATTTGCTAAAGCTAAACATGTGCCTTCTCCATGACCCAACTGTGATGATAATTTTTTGTATTAACTTGGTTGGGCCACAGTGCCTAGTAGTCAGTCGAACATTGTTTTGAATGTTCTGTGAGCATGTTTCTAGATGAGATTAACATTTAGATTGGTGGAATTTGAATAGATTGCCCTCCATAATGTAGGTGGGTCTTACCCAATCAGTTGAAGATCTAAATAGAGCAAAATGACCATCCCTCCCCTGAGCAGAAGAAATTCTCCAGTACGTGGCTTTTGGACTTGAACTGGAACATCTGTTCTACCTGGTTCTTCAGCCTAATAGCTTTCAGACTGAAACTGCAGCATCAGCTTTCCCTTGGTCTCCCAGTTGCCAGTCTGCTGTGCAGATTTTGGACTTACCAGTCTCCATAATTGTTTGAGTCAATTCTTATAATAAATCATATATATATTATATATTAATATGTATATGTCATATTATGTATATCTCCTAATGGTTCTGTTTCTCTGGAGAATTTTAATACTCCTGGGTATATACTACCCAGGAGAAATAAGTGTATGTGTCCATCAAACAAATGTACATAAATACTCACAGCATATTTATTCATAATAGCCAAAAGCAATGTTCATAGCAACCTTATTCTTTTTTTTTTTTTTTTCTTTTTTCCGTGTTCGGCAACAGATCGCAACCCTCAGTGTCGCCCCCGTACCGGACCGGGACTGGCAACGGGATCGCAACCCTCGGTGTTACCCCCGCGCCTCGCTCAGCCAGTGAGCGGGAACCGGTCTGTATGTGGGATCCGAACCCTCGGCGGGAGCGCTGCCGCGCTTCTCAAGCGGCGCACTAGCGCAGTGTGCCACCGGGCCGGCCCCGCAGCCTTATTCTTAATAGCTCCAAACTGTGAACAACCCAAATGTCTGTCAAGAGAAGGATGAATAAATTGTGGTGTACTCATATAGTGGAATATTGCTTAGCAATAAAAAGAATGAACTAAGCTTTCTATTTATGGTCAATTGATTTTCAGCAAGATTGCCAAGACAATTCAAGGGAGTGGGGGAGAATAGTTGTTTCAACAAGTGGCTGGAACAATTGGATACACAAAAGAATAAAGTTGAAACCCTGTCTCACACCATATACAAAAATTAACTAAAAATGGACCATAGACCTAAATGTAAGATCTAAAATTATAAAATTCTTTGAAGAAAAGTAAATCTTCACCACCTAGGCGAGGCAATGGTTTCTTAGATATGACATTAAAAGCATAAGCTAAAAAAAAAAAGGTAAATTGGATTTTATCAAAATTAAAAACCTAGGTATACAGAAACTTGAACACAAATGTTTATAGCAGCATTATTCATAATAGCCAAAAAGTAGAAACAACCCAAATATCTCTCAGCTGATGAATGGATTAAAAAATATATTACATCCATCAATGGAACATTATGTGGCAATAAGAAGAAATAAGGTACTGCCACATGCTACAACATAGATGAACTTTGAACACATTATGCTAACTAAAAGAAGCTAGTCACAAAAGACCACATACTCTATGATTCCATTTATATGAGCTATCCAGAATAGGCAAATTCATTGAGACAGAAAGTAGATTAGTGGTGGCCAGGGGCAGGAGGGAGGTGGGGAATATGGAGTGACTGCTAATTGGTATGAGGTTTCTTTTGGGGGTGACAAAATGTTCTAAAATTATATATTGGTGATTGTTTCACAAGTCTGTGAATATACTAAAAACCGCTGAATTTCATACTGTAAAAGGGTAAATTTTATGGTATGTAAATTGCATCTTAAGCTGTTAAATATTTAAAAAAAATGAATTACTAACATGCTTAACAAAATGCATAAATCTTTTAGACATTCTGAGAAGAGAAAAAGCCAGACAGGAAAGATTACACATTGTATAATTGCATATCGTCAACAAGTCAGAATAGTGGTTTCCTCTGTTGGGGGTATTGGATGAAGAGTTTTGACTGGGAGGGATTATCAGGGAGACAACTGGGATACCAGAAATGTTCTATGTCTTGATCTGGATGGTGGTTATTTGGATTTATACATATGCAAAATATATTGAGTTACACACTAAAATCAAGTGTGATTTAGGCACTTTCCTGAATATATTTTGTACTTTAATAAAAATGTAGGGAAAAAAAGGAAGGAGAAAGAATGGATGACAATATAAAGAAATTCAGGCTTAGAAAAAGAGGGACAGTAGAGGTGGCATCCATCATTTCAGGTGTATGGAAAGCAAGGTCTTTTGTTCGGAGTCAGAGTCTTAGTAAGGAGATTATAAGTGTATGGAAAGGAGACAGTGATGTGAAAGAAGAGAGTCATTCATTCTTGTCTTATTTCTCTCTAGGGCGGGTAAGGTGATTTCTGTGCATGTGCTCTGATGTGTACAAAATATGGTGTGTGTTGTGTGGTGACACTGTGAGGAGAAGCACTGGAAGCTAAAAATGACTTAAAAACTTATTTCAGAGAATAACAACAGTGAGGTCCATGAGAAATCAACAGTCCTCTTCTCCTACCCAGTTACCCTTTGCCTCAGGACTAGACTTGAAAACAGAAGGAATTAGAATGGCTAATCTTCTCATCTTTGTCTCTCCTTTCACCCTATATCTTAGCCTCTTTAATAAAAATAAGTTTCATTTAGAATGGTTTCTGTAAGCATAATTAGCAATCATTTACAATCTATAACAATGTCATGTATCTTTAAAGCTGGACTTAGGTGCTCAATACATTTAAAGCTCCTCTTCACCTTTAAATAACTATAAAACAGTTGTTTAAAAAAATTATCTTCTCGACTGACTCATAATGATGGTATCCATTTTGAGACTAGATTAAAATGCAAGGTCTTAGAAAATATATCTACTCTCTGGTGTAGAATATGGCATATTGATACATTGGTGTGATGCACAAATTTGATAGGAACTTGGGGCATAGAAAATTTACTAATTGTAAACCAATTGCTACCACTATCAATTTACAACCAAAGACTTGAGGTTCAAGAACTTAAGTGACTTACCCAACTAGTAAGTAAATGGTGGGGCTTTGAACAGATTTTCTGATCACATATGTTAGGTCCTTTTCACTATACCATCATGTAAGACATATTCTCTGTGCTTAAACAATCTACAAACTACTATTAATGGTGATAATAAAATGGGTGGGCAGTTTAAGAGAAATTAAGTTATTCTGGAAGTTTAGAAGTGGAGGAGATCACAGGAAAGTTTTCTTGGAGATGATATTCCAGATGAGCCTTGGAAAGGGTTGGGATTTCAAAAGAGAAAGAGTGGGAGGACATTCCAGGTGTATGTGATAGCAGGAGAAAAAGCATAGAGTCAGAAAGCACAGGGCATATTTTGAGAGCATTAGGTAGTTCGGTTTCGCTGAACTGTAGGAAAAATGTAGGGTAGTGGTGGGAGACAAGACAGAAAAACACAGCAATATGAATTAAATTTGGTAGGCGGTGGTGTACCATTCAAATTTTATGACCAATGAAATGTAATCTATCTACACTTAATCTATTCTCTGTTCAGGTAGAGAAGGGAGAGAGAGGAGATGGGAGACCATAAAGTTGATTAAGGTATAGAGAATCTGAACAAACCTGCGGCAATAAAAAGAGAAGAGAAATTTCCACGGTAGATTTTTCTTTTTTATCACTTTAGGCAAATGAAAGAAAGTAGGGGGTGAGTGAGAAAAAGTATCACAGAGGACTATTTGATTCTGAGCTTGAATAACAGAGAATTGTTATCCTATTAACAGAGACAGTGAACTAAGATAGAGAAATTATTTCTTTCTTTTTTTTTTTTGTCTTCTTTCGTGTCCAGCAACGGATCGCAACCCTCAGTGTCACGCCCGTACCGGACTGGGACCGGCAACGGGATCACAACCCTCGGCGTTGCGCCCACACCTTGCTCAGCCAGCGAGCGGGAACCGGTCTGTATGTGGGATCCGAACCCTCGGCGGGAGCGCTGCCGGTCCCCCAAGCGGCTCACTGTAGCAGTGCGCCACCGGGCCGGCCCAGAGAAATTATTTCTGGTGGGAATGATCTATGTTGAAAAATGTTTTAGCTGTCCTGGGGACCTTCTCCAGCCTTCTCTGTCATTCAGTTGTATAAGGATGAGAGGCTGAAACTACAGAGAATACAAATGTTCAATAAATGTATAAAAAGACTTCAACTGCATTGGTAATAATGTAAATGCATGTTAAAAAAAAAGTGAGATACTATTTTCCAGCCTATAACATAAAGATTGACAAACTATTCAGAAGTAAACTTCAGAAATATATAGAATTTATTAGAAGAAAACTAAAAACTCTACTAAAGGACACAAGAAAGCTAGAAAAAATTAGAGGGAAATAGCATATGCTTGAGTGGGAAGATTTAATATATATATATTTTATATATATATTATAAATATATATAATATTTATATATATTTATATATTTATTTATATATAGGCCGGTAATGGGATCGCAACCCTCGGTGTCGCGCCCGTACCAGGGACCGGCAACAGGATCGCAACCCTCAGTGTTGTGCCCGCGCCACGCTCAGCCAGTGAGCGGGAACCGGTCACCACATGGGATCCAAACCCTCGGCGGGAGCGCCGCCATGCTCCCAAGGGGCGCACTCTCCAGTGCGCCACCGGGCCAGCCTGGAAGATTTAATATTTTAAAGATAAAAATTGCCCCCACATTTATCAATTTAAATCCATCACAATCAAAAGCTCATCAACTGATTTTTCTTGTGAAACTTCCTTGTCTTTACAATAAAAACAGAAGCTAACTTTGAATTGGGGCTGTATCCAATTTCTCCTTCTAACAGAGGAATTGCTGAGGTGCAGTCCCTTTGGGCTTCTCATTGCATTTATGTTGCTTTGAGTAATCTTTTTTTGCATCTCCATTACACAATAAGAAGTGTAACAAAGGGGAGAGAGAAAGACATCTCATTTTATCCCCTGTCCTCTTTCTGATCTTGAAAATGTGAACACAGTATATATTACACTAATGAAATCAATTGAGAGGAAGAGCTAGAACATTTTTTTTAAAGGAGGAATAATTGGGGATGGGGGTGGAGTGAGATTAGCATGACATACACTACCAAGCAAAAGGCTTGTGACAAGGATTAAATGAATGAATATATGTAAAATGTTTGCAACATGAAGTGTTTGTAAAGTGTTTGGCAGACGAAGTGTTACATAAGTAATTGTTATTATTTTTATAATCTTGATATGAAAACCACACGACTCAAATGTCATCTATCATGCAGGAATACATTAATAGATTTTACTACATAAAGTTAAAAATCTTTTGGATAGTAAAAAATAAAAAAATAAGATGAAAAGATACATAACAAACTGGAAAAATACTGTATACTTAGAGCATATAAAATGGGCAAGGTTAGTCATTTCATGTACATTTTTTGAGCCTCTGCACTGGGTCAGGCATTACACTAGAAGCTGGCTCTATTGTGATAAGAAGGTGGTGCTGGCCCTCGTGGAATTTACAGACTACAGAGATTAAGAGTTAATATCCCTCATATACAAAGGATTATTAAAAATCATAAGAACCCCCCCCATAGGCCAACAGGATATGGGCAAAAGAGAGGATTAGAAAGAAAAGTACTGTTAATGGTCAATAAATATAGAAAACCAGATTTAATCTCAGTAATCAATTTCACTCAGACAAAACCAATCAGATTTATTTGTTTATTAATGGTAAAAATTAAAAATAAGACAAATTGCAATGTTGGCATGGTGGAGACAGAGGCATCTTATCTCCTGGGAGTGGGATTATAATTGGTATAAGCTTTCTGCAAGGCTGTTTAAAAACATGTATTGGAGTTTTAAATATGCAGACTGTTTGACCTAGAAATTCCACTCCTAGGAAGAAATAATTGAACATATATTTGAAGATGTATGTCTAAGGATTTTTATCTCTCAACATTTCTTATAATAGTAAGAAAATAGAAAACAACCCTAATATATCTCAGTAGGCAATGAGTTAAATTATGGTACATTGATATAATAGAGTATGTATGATGCAGTGATTAAAAGGGATAATGTGGATCTTTATACATCGGTATGAAAAGATGTCATGATGTGATATTAAGTGAAGAAGCTAGGTAAATTTCATGACAGATTGCAAAAAATGCTATGATTCCATATGAAAATGTGGGTATATGTCTGAATGTGGGTATGTATAGAAAAAAGGCTGGAAAGATAGATTCCAAAGCATAACAGATTGTCTTAGGGTAGTGACATTGGGTTGATCTTTGTTTCATTCTTTTTTTGTGTAGTATTTTCTAATTTTTAAGTAATGAGTATCTTACTTAAATATCAATAAACAAAATAGAACTATTCAAAAGTTGTTTCTTAAGTATTTTTCCCCCAAATCTGTGGGAATAACCTTTGTTTAATCAAATCCATAACTGAAATTTTTATTGTTAGGACTGTCAGGATTTGCACATTCATATTTTTTCCTGTCCTAAGTCAGTAGGGAAACCTTTGTAAATAATATAAAATATTTCAAGAATTTGGAACAAAATGACAGTCACAGAGTACTGACCTCATTTCCATGACAGTTAAAAGAACTGAAGAAAAAGCAACCTTAACAGGGCAGCAAACAAGAAATCTGAGCAGCGTTGTTGGCCTCTTCGAAGTAGGTTCTTTGGCAGGAGTTGGGGTATGGTAGAAGGGACAAGAAATTAGGAGTTTGCCACTTCCTTGGTTTGCCATTGGCCTTACTGTTCCCAATATGTTGTAAATTTCCACATATATTAGGCTTTAGGGTGCAAGAGAGCTACCCCTTTGTTCCTGTCACTCTTCTTACATCCTTGTTGAATCTTATCTTATTTGCCCTGTATCTGGACACTAAGTCCTCTTGGCTCTGAAACCATGGCTGAAAATCCCCTACTTCAACCCAATCTTCTGTGGGACTCGGGGGCCTAATCCTTATTACATATGCAACAAAATTGCTCGGTGACTCACAGTGTTACCCTTCCATGAACAGAAAACAACCATGTCTCAGCCTCGTATCTTGGAGCTGGAGGAGGAAGCAGGCTTTGGGGACTAAGGAGTGATTGTAAGGAATCCATGATTTCACATAGGTCCCAAGCAAGGGACCTGAAAACAAAATAGGCAAAAGTACAATTACAGTTGTGTAGGGACCCACATTTTAAAACACTTAGGTTAAAAAGGAGTTCTTAATGTCCAAAAGCTTACTAACTAGAAAACTAAGATAATAAACTTTGGGTGGTCTTTCCTGCCTTCATATCTCTGTGCACACTATCTCCTCTTCCCATCTCCACTCTCACTTTCTTGCCCTGGAGAACCCTGCAGGAGCATGATGCCCAGCATACAGTACGTTTTCAATAACACCATTCAGTCCAAACATTATAGACCTGTAGAACAGCCCTCCAACCCCACATGCTTCTTTCCTTTCCTTTCCTCTTACTTCTCTTAGAACAAAACTCCCATATGAATTAAAAAAAAAATGAAAACAAACTTTGATCATTGGGTGCTTGGAAGTGGGGATAAGGAGAGGCATTGGATAATCTTCATGTCCCTAGACCTAATTATTGGTTTTCTTACTATAAAAAATCACAAAATTCTTGAAACTTTTTTTCCAAAATAAATGTTGAAATGCTTGCTATTGTAAAATGGAAAACCTTATGAATTCTGAAGAATTTTATAATAATAACTCTATGTATCTGAACTGGAGGAAAAAATGACATGTTAAGGAAACACTTGCAGACTCCAGTTTCATCTACTATAGCATTTCTTTAAATAAAGTTTAAAAAGAGTGTTACCTCAAGTTTATGAATAACTGCTTTGTCTATGTTAAACTCAAAGTCAGCATTTCACTGAAGAACTTTGTGTTCTATTGTTTCTTTTTTTTCTTCGAACTATTCTTTCTACATGATAATGTCAGAATTTTTAGTTTCTTACAACTCATCCATTAACAGCAGAGAACAGGCGGGGTGTTTGAGATAAGGAAATGATTAGGAGGTGCTCATATATGTTTCATGGTTCCTGAGTCTGAACAGTCTTTTGAGAGTTGGATAGGGCCCTTAGAAAAAGGAAATGTATTCAAGTGACAAGCTATTGCAATATTTGAATTGTAAGCTGTGGTGAGCCAAGTAACATTATGGGCTCATGTAGCAGAACTTGACATCAGATTACATTAATAATGCACACTCTAGACCCACCTCTATCCCCCTTACACTAATAATCAATCAACTTTTCAGAAAGATATTCGAACAAGATGAAAGGCATTCTATCCATGTCAAAATAATTTTCAACATTTTTGAAGTGATGTTTCCAAACTTGAGAGTACTAAGCTACTTTTAATCAAATGTGTCTAGTCCTTTAGGTAAAATGATGGGAGATTCTGGGGGATCCTGGTTACATACACCTGAGCTGATTTCCATAGGTAAATCAAGTGAATGTTACACATCTGTAAAGCCAACTGCTTTTGTGAACTGAAAGCAGAGTATCAGGACCCAGCCTTTTGCTGCCGTGCCTGCCATTTCCTCTGTTTTTACCTATCAGAATGTGACCTGCTCCATAATATGTCTTCCTCTGGTGAGTCTGGATATGCCCCACTTCTGAAGCTGCAGAAAAAGGGTTGATCTGACTAAAATAGATACTTTCAGATTGAATTCCCAGAGTTTTGTTACCGAAGGAATAGGAAGAGCCAACAGGAAGCTGGGCTGTCTGGCAAAACCCACTGTGACCATCAGTAAAAATGGAGATGTGATCACTGTAAAAGCCCAAAACATTTTTAAGGATAATGAGATCTCCTTTAAACCGAGAGGAGAATTTGAGGAGACCACACTAGGTGGCCATGAAACCAGGAATCTGGTGACCTTAGATACTGACTCCCTGATTGAGGATCAGGGCTGGGATGGCAAGGGGACCACCATGAAGAGGGAGTTGGTGGATGGGAAAAGGGGGTGGAAAAGGCTCTGAGCAATGTCACCTGAGCTCAGACTTATGTGAGAGTATGAACAAACTCTGTCTCTATCTCTCAAGCATTTTCAAACTGTGATCCAAACTGCTGAGGTTGTTTATACAAAATTCCAAAGTTAAAAAAAAAAAGTTACCAGTTCCTTCAGTGTCCAGCTGAAATGCTACCTCTGCACCCACTTCCTCCAGTTTTCCAGACAGATGTTTTTTTCCATCTTTTGGGCCTTCACAGCTCTTGCTTGATGCCTCTCTCAAGGCACTTATACAGTCCGCTCATCTGCATTTAAATCCCTGCTTCCTGGGCTTCACCGACCGCTCTTTACCTTTCTTTGCATCACCATGGTCCCCAGCACAGGGTCTTGACTGTAATAGGCATGGCAAATGTTTCCGTGAAGAAATGAATGAATGAGTATATTCTTTTAACCTGGCACAGATTGAACTAAATTAGTAACACGTAAAAATTTACCTTTTTTCTTATTACACAATCATACATATTTATTATGGAAATTTAAGAAAATATAGGCAAGCCAAAAATTATCTACAGTCACTCTGTTCAGAGAGAGCCACTCTTCTGTGTTTTCATCCATTTGTAAACATACATATATATAATGTAAACACATATTTTTTCCAACCAAAATATAATAATATGCTATACTGCTTTGTAGTCTGTGTTATTTCAGTTCTTGTAGAAGTAGACGGCAAGACAAGATTAAGTCTACATGAATTTCATTAGGAAAATGCCTGTGAGAGAAAATGGGAGAGGCTGGGAGAGGCATCAGATGGTGATAGATGTCTGACCCCAGGTGAAACAGAGAGGGACAGGAGGTTGGGTAGTAGCATCCTAGACTGCCATGTAGTCTGGGGAAAATTCAGCAAGGCCCTGGGAGAGTCTTCAAGTAAAAATAGGCCATCAGAGGAGTCTGCATCTCCCAGCAAGGAGTCTGCATTAGCTACCCTGTCCGCAGGCTTAGTCACTGGCTGGGAGCTCCCTTAGGGAGGGTGGCCTTTGCACAAACACGGATGAATTTTCAGAGAACAGTAGCTAAGGCCCTCAGTCAGTTATACTCCTTGTAGCTGAAGGTGTGCTACCAAATAGCCATGGAACATCTTTGCAAGCCATGAAATATATTACTGCAATTTAAATGTCTGTATACCTCCAAAATTCATGTTGAAATTTAATCCCTGTTGTGGTGGTGTTAAGAGCTGGGGCCTTTTGGGAGTTGATTAAATCACGAGGGCCATAGCAGCAGGATGGAGTAAGATAGAAATATATAATGTTTTAATAAATATTTCCATTTCACAAATAATATGTGGCCATTTTAGAAAAACTGGAAAATAAACTGAAAGAGGATAAAACTCATAAATGAGTCTAAACATAGAATTACCTGCTAATTTGCTGCTGGTGAAGTACTGTGGTTGTTGACCACTATGCCAAGAGCCCCTGCTCTCCCACAGAGATGTGGCTCCAGCCAACCCTAGGGTGGACCTCTATGGATTCCAAAGGTGAGAAAAAAGATGGCCTCTTGTCATTGTCCACGCTGTACCTGAGTTGTCCCATAGCAAAACTCCCCAAGCCCTGAATGGTATAGTGCCTGATACAGCAATTTTAATTTGCCCATAGGTTCATTTTTGCCAAGGTACATCTAATGGTTTTGAGTAACTGAGTCAGAATCCTCCCTTTCCATTCAGCAGGATGCAGAGTCTGGAACACTTCACTCCAATGACTTTGGCCTTAAAGTTAGGGATCATTGGTATTGACCCCCCCTACCCTCTCCCAGCCCACTCTTCCCTGCTGTTACCTCCTTGGGGGGAATTCCCACAGTCGGACGTTGGGCCTGTCTTTTAACCACAGTTGAGTGTGGGTGTAGAAGGGTGGGGGGGTGGTAAGGGTGAGGGTGGAGAGAAAGATGGTTCTAGACCTCTGACTGACAAAGAGTTCTATTGCATTACACTATTCTCTATTCTCAAGGATCAACATTCAATTAGGAAAAGGGCGAAGGAAAGAAAATGATCCCAAGGAGTTATTTTCAGTCCTATGTTGAATTTTAAAATGACCCACAGAACTGCAGAATTTTACAACTGGAGGAGATTTTTAAAGACTATTTCATCCAATTCCTTTATTTTATCTGTGCAGAAACTGAAGCGACTTGCTCAAAGTCAAGTTAGTGGCAGAACCAGTTCTATAATCAAGATTCTCTGACTCCAGTCAAGCTTGCACCCATTATTCAGCAAACACATCTTATTGATCAAAACCATTCTGTTTGATTTGTTCTTTTGTGAGGAAAATAGGGCATTTTAAGCCTCTAAATCAAATGCACAAATAAGGGCTTTTAAAAAATTTACTCAGAGTAACTATTAACGTACAGATATTTTATGATGAATCCCTATACCTGGGTTCACCAGTATTACAGCGTCTATAATCAGTATTACAATCTTCCTAGTCCTATACAAGATACTGTTCCTATATTGTTAATACTTAGAGACAAAAAAACTTCAAAAATAGTAAGAAAAAAAATCCTCTGTCTTCATCCAGAAGCTTTATCTGTATCTAGCAAAAACTTCTTGTAGTTTGTCTAGCTTCATTTTTATCTAACAAAAATCTGGGTATAGGATAGGATAGGTTTGCCTTAATCTGCACCACACTATCGGGCTTATTAACTTTTTTTTTCTGATGTGAATTGTGATGGTAGTTGGTAAGACCAGCTGGCCACTAGACACTAATATAATTACTACAGTCTCTTGACTAGAATTAAATATTCCAAACCAATGCTATTCCCACAGATAAAAATTTCCACTAAAATGAGATAGATTCTTAAGATAGTTTTTCTCTTCCACTGTGATATTTTTCATTTTCTGTTATATATGCTTGTTTGCTTGTGGGGTTTTTTTTGGTGCTGGTCAGTAAGGGGATCAGAACCCGTGACCTTGGTGTCATAAGGCTGTGCTCTAACCAGTTGAGTTCTAATGTTTTCTCATTTTAAATGTTAATATTCAGTTGTACAGTCAAGGGGAAAAAATTTCATTTTCATTTAGCATGAAAAAGTTTCTTTAAGCAAATCCCCAGTGAAAAGTTATGATTGATAGTAATAATAGAGAGTTTTTTAAAAATTTAGTAATAACATAAGCAGAAGGAATGTACTTAGCCAGTTATGGAATTAATCTCTCTAGCTGAGATTATCTTCAACATTCTCAAACAGTTTGTCAGGTGGCAGAATGAATATCATTTTATAGGACTTGCATCTGAAATAAGAAAAATGAACATTTGTTTGTGTGTTTGTGTGTGTCTAGACTTTGTAAAATGTTTTCCATATCTTAATTCTTCCTTAAAACAACCTTCAAGCATAAATACTATAATCCCCAATTTATAAATGAGAAAACTGAAGTTCAAAGAGGTTAAGTGACTGTTTTAAGGCACATGTAGTACATAGTGAAGTTTTGATTTGAAAAGATGTTTTCTCATTTTAAAACTATTAAGTCTTTCCCCAAAGAAAATGCATTTCCAAAAAACAACACTGAGAGATATCTAGAACGGTAGCCACTTTATTACAAATTTCAGAGCAGCTAAGAATATAATCCCCTAATATCCCCTAAAATTGCTTAATATTTTCTTTCACTTAAATTGTGGTTTAGTACCAGTGGCTTCTTTGGGTATTTTAAGGTGGTGGCCCTACTTTTTAGGCAAAACAAAGTAACTTAATAATTATATTGTGAAAGATAAAATAATTGTTTTCCGAATTTTCATAATCCAATGTATTGTCACATAAAACCAAATTTTTAAAAATAAATATGGAAACTGCAGTATAGCAAGAAAAAATACTCACAAAACATATCAATATTTTATGAACATCATAAATTATTTTAAAATGTGGTCCTTCATTAAAAATACATTGCTTTAAAAATTGCATAAATTGTACATGCCCGTTGAAAAAAATTAAAACAATGCTGCAGTATAAACTAAAAAGTTTGTTTCTCTTCTCACGCAAATCATTACTTGTGTGCATGTATTTTGTCAAATCTTTTTCTAATCATTCATTTTTAAAATAAGAAGTCATAGACATGACAACTAAATGAAATGCATGATCCTTGATTGGATCTTAGATAAGAAAAGAACACAGATATAAAGGATGTTATTGGGACAATTGGGAATTTAAAATTGATTCGATATTTGATAATGGTATTATACCAATATTGCTTTCTTCAGAGTGATAATTGTATTGTGGATGTAGATGAATGTTCTTGTTTTTAGGAGATATATGACAAAGTCTTAGGGGTGATCTGTCAAAATATCTGCATCTAACTATCAAATGGTAGAGGAAGTGAGGGAAGAAGGGAGAGAAGTGGGGAGGAAAGAAGGGAGGGGAGGAGAGAGAAACAGTGACAGAGAAAGAAACTATGGAAATTTTACCAGTTGGTGAGTCTAAGTGAAGGATATCTAGATGTTTATTTTATTATTCTTATAACTTCTCTGACAGTTTGAAATTTTTTAAAAATAAAAAGAATAAAGAGTGAAAAATAGAAGGCAGCGTAACAATATATTATAATGAAAATAGCCATTTGGTACAAGAAATATCTGTGTTCAACTCTAGACTACCAATTACTTAATAGTCAGGTGACCTTGGCCTAGTTGTCTAACCTCTTAGAGATTCAGCTTACCTCCTTAGAGTACTATTGACCTTGAATCATTCTTGTAAGAATTCTGTGAGAGAAGGCCTGACCTACAATATTCTCAACACATATTAGTTCTCCTTCCCTCTAAACTAACACCCATTTTCTTTAATAATGACCTATGTAAGAACTTCCTGTTTACAGTAATGATAAACTAAATTATTTAAATCAACCCCTACTCCCAGCTGAAAACAACTACAAAGTCTGGTTATAATATTTCAAAAATCTCTTGAAACAGTGAAGAGATGACTAAATAGTAAAAAAATTTAAGACCAGACATGGATGGAAAATGAGAACCCAGAGAGGAAAGCAAGAAAGAAAGCCTTTTTGTTTTGAGGTCATTTTATGATCCTGAAAAATTAGTTCTTCATTTTGACAGGCTTGAGGACCTGGAGCACAGAAATGGAAGTCCAGAGCTTGTTCAAGCTGGAGAATCAAACCAGTGGTGCTCTTACAATAAGCTGAGACCAAAAAAAGGCTACGACCTGAGGGTGAACCACAAGCCAGACAACCAGCTCTGTTCAAAAACCCCTAGTCAGTCTGAATTCCCTTGGATCTTCAGGAATGTCAAACCTTGAGTTTGGTGTAAGGTGGTCTTCAGTTGATAGTGCCCCACACTTGGCAGAAGCAACCACAAATCCTCTTTGGAGCAAAGTGCCTTCACTGTAGTCTCAAATTATTCCTGTAAATACTTTTACAAATATAGTGTGCAGTGCATGGTCAAAGATAACCCAGCATAAAGAGAAGAGTAATTATGACACATTTGAAACAATCAAATGTGACTACCAGAAGTAAATAAATACACAACTGAAAATTCCAAACTTAGTGGACGGTTTTAACATTATATTGGAGACAACTAAAGATGGAAGTATAGAGTAGGTCAGAAGAAATTATCCTGAGAATAACATAGAGAAACAAGAAGAAAGAGAATTAGAAGCATGAAGGATACTGCAAGATGATCTAACATGTTTAGTTGGACTTCCAGAAGGAGAGGGCGGAGACAATGGGAGAAGGTAATATTTGAAGAGATAACTGCTGAGAATTTTTCAGAACCAATGAAAGATACCAATCCACAGATTATAGATCTCCAATGAATTTCAAGCCAGATAAATGAGTTAAAGAAAAAAAAACCAACTCACTTAGACCCATTGCAGTGAAACAGCAGAAATCCAATGACAAACACAAAGTTTTAAAAACAAGCACTGAAGAAAAGAAGACATTATCTTCAAAGGAGAGAGAGTTGTGCTAATTAAAGGCCTGTGTGGCTTCATGAGCAGCTTTAATAAACATTTATGAAAGAAATAAGTCAGACCTTTCACACATTTTTTCACAGAACCTAGAGTCTATTTTATGAGTTCATCTTAATATACACTCATGATAACTTTGTACTGGAGGCGTAGGGGTACAGTAAGATGAGAAAGAAAAAAGGAAAAACAAAACTGCAGTTTAGATAATATGATTATGTACTTTTCTGTATCTGTGCTGTAATTCACACTAAAAATGTTAAAAAAAACACCTTATATTTGCATAACACTTTATGAGAAGTCTGCTGTTAGTCTGATAGGGGCTCTCTTATAGGTGACTTAATGCTTTTCTCTTGCTGCTTTTAGGATTTTCTCTTTTCTTTGAGCTTTGTCAGCTTGACTATAACGTGCTTCTGAAAGGATCTTTTTGGGTTGAATCTGTTTGGGGATTTTTGAGTTTCCTGGATCTGAAGGTCTGTGTCTCTTCCTATACCTGGGGAGTTTTTCATTATTATTTTATTGAATAGGTTTTCAATGCCTTTTAATTTCTCCTCCCCTTCTGGAATACCCATGATTCAAATGTTTGTGTGCTTAAAATTGTCTACTAGCTCTCTTCGATTTTCTTCATTTTTAAAAATTCTTTGTTCCTTTTTTTTTTGTCTGCCTGAGTTATTTCAAAAAGACTATCTTTAAGATCTGAACTTCTTTCTTCTGCTTGCTCTAACCTGCTGTTTAATGT
Source organism: Galeopterus variegatus (assembly GCF_000696425.1). Classification (NCBI taxonomy): domain Eukaryota; kingdom Metazoa; phylum Chordata; class Mammalia; order Dermoptera; family Cynocephalidae; genus Galeopterus; species Galeopterus variegatus. Next base: position 159,531 of record NW_007727381.1, on the reverse strand, counting down.
GTTTTTTATTTCATCGAATGAATCTTTCAGTTCCATGAGTTCTGCTACATTCTTTTTAAATGTATTAATCTCTTTGTAAATTTCCTCCTTCATATCCCAGATTTTTTATCCTGGTTTCATTGTGTTGTCTAACTGAGTCTTCTCATATCTCAGTGAGTTTCCTTAAGATTGTTCCACGGAATTCCTTTTCAGTCATTTCAAGGGTTTCCTGCTCTATAGTGTCTGGTATTTGAGAATTACTGTACTCTTTTGGTAATGTCATATTTCCTTGTATTTTCATGCTTCTAGTATCTCTACTTTGATGTCTGGTCATCTGGTAGAGCAATTTCTTCTTCTATTTTTCTGGAATGGACTTTGAGGAGAGAGATGTCCTCTTCTTTTAGCAGTCTCTGCTGGTGACTCTCCTTGTGTCAATGCAGCTGAGGGTCTGGCAGGATGCCTGCACAGTCACAGTGGCTATGACTGCAACTGTGGCAGTGAGCCACTTTTGTGGCAGCTGTGGCTATGGCGGTGGTGGGCCACCCACATGGAAGTGGTGGTTTTGGTGCATTGCCTTCAGCTCCTGCCTAGGACCCCATGTGGGCTCTTCAGCACTTTACAATTCTCAACGTACTCTTACATTAATGATCTTATTTGATCATGACCATTCTGTAAGGAAACTAAGGCTCAGAGAAGTTGAGTCACAAAACTGGTCACTGGGAGAACTTGCACCCCAGAACCCAGGTCTGTTGACTCTTAAAATGCCTTTCCAGTTCATAGGTATTTTTCTATGGCATCCATTTTAATGACAATTAAAATGTCCCTAAAGTGATCCATTTATTCAGGAACATAATTTGCATTATGTGGTGTATTATTGGCTACAGAGTGATACTAAACTATACATGACCTTGGAATTAGATAGAAGGAAGAAGCTATAACTTAACCAATGCAGCTGCTTTAGTTTGTTTATCAAAAGAGCATGTGCTCAGAGTATGTTAGAAACCATTGATAGTGCTATTGTTATAGGCTGAATTGTGTCCCCCCAAATCCTTATGTTGAAGTCTTAACCCCCAGTACCTCAGAATATGACTGTGTTTGGAGAAAAGGTCTTTAAAGAGGTAAAGTTAAGATGAAGTCATTAGGATGGGTCCTTATCTAATACGACTGGTGTCCTTAGAAGAGGAAGAAATTTAGACACCGATGGGTACAGAGGGAAGATTATGTTAAGACATAGGGAGAAGGCAGCCAAGGAGAGAGGCCTGGAACCGATTCTTTTCTCACAGCTCTCAGAAGGAACCAACCCTGACAATACCCTGATTTTGGACTTCTATCCTCTAGGACCATGAGAAAATAAATTTCTGTTGTTTAAGCTACCCCAGTCTGTGATACTGTTATGGCAGCCCTAGCAAACCACTATAGCTAGTGACTAAGAAAATAAAGGCCATTACTCTTGAGCAAAAGCCAGATGTAATCAGATGCTGGGTTTGTACAGCAATGCTTAAATTTCGTAGCTCTTTACTAAGAACTTTAAAATTTTTCTATTCTTTTTCCAGAGAAAATAAGTTTGCTGTTGAGTATTTGATACTCTGTAGTCTCTTATCTGCATTTTTACTATTGAAACAACTGGTTTTTTAGAACAATGTTGAGGATGAACTGGGATTTTATAGCAATTAAATTATTATGTTATAGCAGAATAACCACTTCTGTGATGACTCTTTTTATATTATCAGATGACATAAATGAAGTCATATGGTCTGTGATCTAACAGCATTTTGAAAGATATAATAAATTTCTTTTTAATAGAACATGTCAAGCTTATATTTAGGTGGTAATAATTTTGAAGAGTGGACATGAATATTAATTTATTAACTATTTGAAAGGGCGCTGGGGCCCTGTCTTATATGCCCTTCTCTACCCAGGCTGAATGTACCTGGAACATCTGGTCTTTTATTCATTAAATTTAACATTCCAGTGGAAAATGCTATTGGAATGTGCAAAGATTCGAACAAGCCAGGACAGCTGCATCTAAGACCAGTTTTATTTTGAAACCAGAAAATGCATGCAAACAAACAACAGCAACACACATAAGAAGTGAATTAATGACAGCTTACTGGAGATGACTCAAAAAGAAAGAAATTTCAGTTGAGGTTTCCAGCCTTCAGTCTAGGTTTAACAGAGGTGTATTACTAATTGTCCTGAATGAAATGGTAGATTTATATAAAGCAAATTTAGACTATATTACACACAAGAAAAAATTTCAGAACATTTTATACTGTTAATGATTTTTCTAAATAAATTTTTTTTATACTCCCCTCCCCCCCAAATCTCTCTTCAATTCTAAACTAACAGTAAGAAATGAAAAATTTTCTAATGTTGTATTGTCATTATTGGGCCCTATAACTGGAGTCCTGCAGTCATGAAGCTTGGCCTGAGAAGGCAATTTCTGAAGTTTACATGGTTGTTTTCATGGGAAGCACAGCTCCATTGGAAACTCTCTACTTGCCAACATTTCAATGAGGGAAACTAGCGAAGATACGTCCCTGGAAAAATTAACTTATTCATCTGGTCAAAGCACTTCAATTCAATCCTCATATACTGAGTAATGATGAAAACTTTTTTAATTAGCTTGGTTTATATGCTATTGTTATTAAATAAAACAAAGAAACTTAAGAATAAGAGTGTTAATAGGTCATATGGTTAGGTATGAAAAAACTCTAACTTTTGAATAAGCTCATTGTTGCTTAATTGAGGTATATTAATTTGTAGAAACTTCAGGGGTACTTTTATTCCAAGTCAAAAATATGCTGGATTTCTTGATATGTAACCTTTATCTCCTTAGTTTACCTGTTGGGACAGTGTCAGCAACATAGTTTAGTGTTGTTTCAAAATTAAATTTAATGAGTGGTTCTTCCTCTATCAAAAAACGTATTTAGTTTTTTTATTCTCTTTCTCAAAGTAAGCAAAAATTTTAGAAATGCTTCCTGGCATAGTCTCATTGTTTATACTTGCTGCATCATAGCCAATCTTTTACTTACTAATTAATTGCATCAATCACTCATTCTAAAATTGTGCTTTTTTTATCTTGACTGGTTCAGTTCATGTGGACTCCTGATTATGAAACAATTTTCTGGTGTTAACAGTGATAGAATTCAATCTATGGCTTCTGAGGCACTGGAAAATGAGGTTAATCAATCTATGCTGTAAAATATTTACTCTTTACCGATCATTGTACTAATCAGAGGCATCATGAGTGCTAACCTCGGTGATGTTGCTGGTCATGTGAACAGAAGACATAACGCCTACGCTTGAGGGTTTACAATCTAACCATGTAAACCAATTGGCTTAACATTTCTACTCTTAAATTCTGCAAAGTCCAGTCCCCACCCACCTCCTCCCAGAAGGCTTCTAAAATCACCCATTTATGTTTCTTATTTGTGTGTTATTTATATAATATTAAAGAGCATTTGTTGACATGTTGCTTCATAAATTTGTTTTCTAATTATTTAGTTTTTATGATCTATGTTCATAGTTATACTGTAAGTCCACAAGGGTAGGCATTATGTCTTCTGTTCACATGAGCAGCAACATCACCGAGGTTAGCACTCATTCCCCTAGAAAGCTAAAATAATACTCCTAATGATGATGTCTAGTTATAGCGCAATTCTTAAGTATTTTGTGAATAATCAAAAACAATTTGAACTGAGTTTCAGGCTATACTCTAATATTCTGAAATTTGGCAGTCTTTGAATGCTCAATGTATGCCATCATTTTCAGGTCTCAAAGTGTTATCTCCTATCATTCTCAATAAATAGGAGTTTACAATATGGAGTTTTGCATAAAGCAGAAATTCAGAGATTGTGTTTGATTTTAAAAAAATGAAACAAGACCCCAAATAGAAGAAAACCCTTTCAGTTTAGATCCCATTATTTTGGACTTTGTGATGAATTGTCAAACAGGGCCCAGGGTGACGTATACTTTTGTTTAAGCTATGAAAATAGGGTTTAGCCAGTAAATTATTAATGTAAAGGGGAGGAAATTTCAAATCATTCATTTAAATCATTCATGCTAGTTATTTAGCACTTACTAAATGCCATATACTTTTCTAGGCTCTTTGGATATATAAGAAAACAAAACAGATAAGACTTCTTGCTCTTGTGGAGTTTACATTCTAGTGTAGTATGGTAGGGGCAGGAAACACAATTAAAAATTATTTAATATATTGGATGGTGATAATTGTTATAGGGAAAAAATAAAGCAAGTAGGGAAAATAGAGAATATGCAGAGGTGGTTAGGTCAGCATTCTCTGTAAAGATAATGCTCGAGCACAGCCCTGCGAGAGTGGGGGCCCAGCCCAGCCGTGGTGTAAATGTGCAGTGTCTGCACATGCCAAGGCAGTGGGGTGTGAACCTGCCAGGCACAGGCTCCAGCAAGGGGCCCAGCAGCCAGCTTGGTCTGGGTGGGGAGGAAAGTGGTGGAAAACGAGATCAGATCATGCAGGACTGTGGTTCTCCACACTAGCTGAGCCTTTGAATCACCTATGGAATTTTTACTTAATAAATAACTACATGATTTATTCTGTCACAAGTTTTTATTAATATTTTGTTTGTTCTGCAGCTGGCCAGTACAGGAATCCGAACCCTTGACCTTGGTGTTAGCAGAGGCAGGGAAACCATTGCCTTAGGAAAAATGATTTGTGTGCAGTCTTATAAAGAATTAACACTGATTGAAGTTACTCATCAGAACATTACTGTAAGACATCCTCTAAGTTCTACTATCATTATTGCTTACTACGGATAAACACAGTATATTTCAAGTTCTTTCACCCATAATGCAATTCCATTATTTTAAAAGTATCCTGGAAATCAAGCTTTTCACTAATTTAATTAGCTTTTCCTGCAGTGGTTTGAATGGCTTGGGTTGGAGAGGTTTCAAGGAACCAAGAGAAATCCCTTTTCCCTCTCTGCCAGAGATACCACATTTCTCTCCCTTGTCATTTGCATCTCAGGGCCTGGGAGAGGGGCAGGACCAGAGAAGAAGAGGCTGGCAATCAGGTGATGGGGCCACACAGGAGACTCGCATTTGCTGTGGGCATGGCCTCGCAGTGTGCAGAGCCTTGGGCTGGGCAGAGAAGCCTCAGTAAGTAGTCTCTGTGTGTTTAACTGTATTCTCCGCTGTTTTGCATTGTGGTGAATGAAAAAGAAGGAACCACAGTAGCATCTACTTCACTGAGCAGGTCTCCCTATGAGATGTAAATGATACAAGGACCATTTTGTCGGTATGTTTGCGCCTCAGGTTCCTCATCTGGAGGTAAGAGTTCTACCTTATAAAGTGAGTTGAGGATTAATGAGATAATCCGCATAAGGTAGTTTGGCCAGTACCAGGCACTAAGTAAAGACTTGAAAACATTTACTGTTATTATGCCACTTGTCTATTGCTTATGTGTTTAAAAATGTAACTAATTAATCATAACCATAGTTTCCTTCTTAACAATAATTTTATGATTGAATTTAAATATGTAACACAGTTTTAGGAGACACTCAAAGCTCCAAATACGGTACAGTGAGAAACTGTTTAGTAGAGCTTTACTATATTGAGATTGATGCTTAAGACCTCCTTATAAATAATATGCCCAATGTATAGGTGCTCAGGGCTTTTATTTGCTAATCCACTTTAGAAAATGCTCAGTACTAACCTGCCTTTTCCTGAATCTCTCTCTGCAGGGAATAGTGTTACATGGCAGTTTAAACATGCACAATGTCTTTATTTTTTAACACATATAAAAAATAAAACTAGGCACAGTACCACATTTAAAACGAGTTCAATGACAAGCTGCCTGAGAGTGGCCCTGTGTTTTGTCTGCTAGCTAGGAAGTTAATATATACATCAGCACTTTGCATGGAAAGAAATGCCTTTACGACGACTTTTAAAAAGCAGAATTCATTGAGCATTTGAAAAAGTAATCATTTCCTACTACTCTCTTAACAAAACAGCAACCAGAAAACAAAGTTTGCTTGTTATAGTCTCTTGTAACTTTATGTGTAGGAGAAGTTTATGATTTTTACCTATTTAATATTTTGGGGAGCATTTCTGGTATGGATATAAATTTACACATTTCAGGGTCTCCAGTTTTATTTATTTGTTTTTAGAAGAGTGATTATTGTTTTTCTATTATAAAACGAATACATGCTCAATGTAGAAAAATGTAAAGAAGAAAACTCACCTATAATGTTTTCATCTGTTGATAACTTGTGTCAATATTTTGTGTTTTGCTTTTAGTCTTTTTTAAAGTACATACTTTTTATGGTTGCACAGTTGAAGTTAAAAAATATATACAACCTTTTTAACCTGCTTTTTCCCCTTAATATTATATCATAAGTATTTTCTCATGCTACTAAAAATTTTTCATTTTTAAAGGCTGCTAAATATGCCAGTGTATGTATCATAGCTTACTCAACTAATCCCCTATTGTGATAATTGAGTCTCCAATTTTTGCTGTTGTACATAATGCAGTGATAAAAATTTTTGTGTTTAAACCTTCTGTCAAATTAGTCCCTCAGGACTGGTTTCTGGAAGAGTAATACATGGGTCAAAGGGTGTGAAAACTTTTGGGGGTTGTGTTATATATTGGTAAAGTTCTCTTCAAAAAGGTTGAGTCAGTTTGTGCATGGGGAGATTTCAGAGTATGATGGGCTCTCTAGCTTTAATTTTAGAGAGATTTAAAAAATGCTTTTGTGAGGGAACCCTCCTACATTGTTGGTGGGAATGTAAATTGGTACAGCCATTGTGGAAAACAGTGTGGAGGGTCCTCAGAGAACTAAAAATAGATCTACCTTACGACCCAGCTATCCTACTATTGGGTATATACCTAAAGGAAATTAAATCAGTATATCAAAAAGACACCCACATTCCCATATTTATCAAAGCACAGTTCACAATAGCCAGGAGATGGAATCAACTTAAATGCCCATCAATGGATAAATTGATTAAAAAAACTGTGGTATATATACACAATGGAATACTATTCAGCTCTAAAAAAGTTATATCCTATCATTTGCAGCAACGTGGATGGAACTGGAAACCATCATGTTAAGTAAAGTAAGGCACAGAAAGACAAATACTGCATGGTGGACTAATGGGTACAAAACTATGCTATCTATGTTAAGTGAGTCATTGTGCTGTGTATGCACGTACTGAAACAACATACTCTACCCTGCAAATATGTATGAGTAAATGTTAAAATGAAAAAAAAAAAGCTTTTCTTATCCTGTTTTGAAGAAACAAAGGAGAGTAATATCAGATATTACCAGTAACCTAGAAAAATTAAATTTCTATAAAAAGAAAATTGTTGTCTTGGGTATACAGAAATAATTTGTATAGAGATGTGCACCATAGAAATAATATTTGAAAATTGTTTCATGTTCTGTGCATGTGTCACATATGGAAGTCCATTGATAGCAGCTAGAATTTTTCTTAAGATCTTGGCATTAATAAAAGTTTAATAGCAGTGTGTAATTAAGCCTGAGAAACTTAATTGGAACTACTTGATTATTAAAAAGAGATTTTTTGGTAGTGTATACCTCATTTTAAAAACAAGAATAGAAAGGGCTGGATGGTTAGCTCAGTTGGTTAGAGCACAGTGACACAAACCCAAGGTTAAGGGTTTGGATCCCTGTACTTGGCAGCTGCCAAAAATAAGTAAATAAGAATAAGTAATTTTAAAGAAATACTAAAGGTTTATGAAATATATGCTTGGTGCCTTTCTTTCCCTGATAATGAAATTAAGATTTAGTTGTTTTAAACTGCATAGTGCATTATTTAGAGCAGTAGTTCTCAAAGTGGGGTTCTCTGATCAGCAGTAGAAGCATCACCTGGGAACTTGTTAGAAAAGCAAACTCTCAGGCCCCGTGACCTCATGAATCAGGAACTCTGGGAGTGGTGCCAGCAATCCATGTTCTACCAAGCCCTCCAGGTGATTCTGATGCATGCCCAAATTTGAAAACCACTAATTTAGGGTTTAAAAGCAAATCAGTTCACCCACCTATCTTAACCAACGCCACCTGAGGTAAGTAAGGGGCATTTCTGCCTGGGAAGTCTTCCTTATGCACAAGTGTTTGGAGAAGTCATTTAATGTGCTTATGCATGACCATATGTGACAAAGAGGGTATTTAAGTATGTTAAAATACAAGTTTTAGAACCTTTTCCTTCTTTCTCACTTTATAAAAAGGAAGGATTCTTTGTTGCTCCCAGATTTTATGGTGCCAGTAGGGGTAATAGGTGGAAAGGCAGAAAAAGAGAAGGAGATAGATCACTTTGTACTAGTATTACCCCTGGCACGACTACCCCTAGTACTAACCCTGGCATGACTGGGAAGTTTCTGACGGTTATCTTTGGTGCCCTCTGGCTTTCTCTCTTTACCCCCAGGGGTCCTGTGCTTTCCGTCTGCCCATTGCGGTACTGTGGGTGATAACTGACATTTACTGAGGGACGACCCCATACCCTGTTGAAGAGCTCAATAGACATTGCATCATTTAATCCCCAAACTATACCAGGAGAATGTAGCCTCTTAAGACAAGACTTAGAGAGGTCAAATAGCCTGCCCAACATCGCAGAGGTGGAACTTAACCCAGACTGCCTGATCCTAAAGCGTGTGCATATGCCATGCACATCTTTTGTCTCTATGTGACATGCCTTGGATTCCTTGACAGTGCCTTTCTGTTCCTTCCAGCCACCTCCCACTCTCTTGAGGTATGATCTTAGATGCTCCTGGCTCTGTGGGCATGGTGGGTAGTGATGGATGGGGAGGGGGGAAATCACATCAGGGGATAGTGAACACAATTCAATTTAACCACCCCCAGGGTTATTTACATTTTAAAAAACAAAACTTAAAGAGGCAGCTCTTTAGATGTTAATTTGGGGTGGCCTTTCTAGCAATACAGCAGCTAGTTGGATAAGGTATCTTGGGCTAAGAGGAACTTTCCAGCAACTTTTAAAATCATGCCCTTCAGGCAACCACTCATGAGTTAGGATTGTTCATATGCTTTGGAGAGCATGTGTGTATGTAAAGAGATTATTCAGTGGCAGGTGTGGATTTACCCAGAGTGAAAATTTCATCTAATTTTTTGTTAAGTGTTACCACCTCTTAGTCCTATTGTGGGCCTGATGAGCATTCTCAGAACTAACTAAAAAAGCACTTATTGAGCACCTAGTACATGCTTGTTGATAGGCATTGGGGATCCAAAGACTGACTTCAAGAAACTCACAATCTAGTGGAGATGCTAGGGACAGAACACTGTATAACATTGTTCTTCGGACAGTGACGGAAATATTCACAGGGAATTATGGAAAAGACAGGAGAGGTACCCAACCCACCTTGGGGAAAGTCTGAGAAGGATTTCTGGCTATGGAAGTGAGCTGTTGGCTTAGTCTTGAAGAGTGGATATAAATCAGAGTGGGGGGGTGGTTGGAGGCCCTCAGGCTGGGGATGTGGGGAGAGAGAGCATCTGGATGTTGCCACAGCAGGGAGCTAGTGGATGCAGCTGGTGAGAAACTGCACAGGAGAGGTGTGATGTTCTTAAACCCTGTGCTTAGGAGCACTGGCTTTCTGCTATGGGCCATGGGAGGCTACCAGGTGCTCTAAGAAGAGAAGAGATGTAGGTCAATTTGCATTTTAGGGATGTGATCCGGCAAAGGAGTGTACTTCTGAGGAACCCAAATGGGAGGGAGGGATGTTGGAGTTAATCATTGGTAGCTAGAGCCTAGCAATAACACCCATATAAGATTGTCGTCATTCGTGTCCTGAAATCTTGAACTATTCACCCTGTCGATTTTAACGATATTTCTTATACTTTGAAAATGTTTTTAAAATCAAAGTAACACACACAGTTATAAGCCCGTGACCCCTACCCACCCCTATTCCACTCTAGCCTTGTTCCCCAAAAGTCACCACTTCTCTTTGAGTTGGTAGTTTCTTCTACCTCCAAATGACATTCTTCTGTCCCTACATTGTGATGTCTTAGTTATAGATATTTTCAGTTGGCTTCCTGTCATATTACATGAAGATGTAACTACCCCCCCCACCCTTGCGTATTATTAATATATTTAGATCACCTTTTTGGCTCCTTTATCTATTTACATAAGTCATGACCTGAAATCCCTGGCTTCTACTCTCGCTCAGCGTCAAATACATTCTGCAGACAGACCGTCCGTAGGCAGAGAGGAGGCGAGCTGGAAAAGTTTCCACCCAGGGGCCTCCCACAATATAACCACACAAACCTACTAATTGGAGAAATGTTTAATTTACTAAATAAATATTAAATCACCCTGTCTAGTTAGCCATGGTCAAGTTTCTTTCTTTTTTTCTTTTTTTAAATTATGGTGAGAGGGCTGACTCGTTAGCTTGCAAGGGTGAGCCGATAACACTAAGGTCAAGGGTTCAGATCCTCATACCAGCCAGCTGCCAAAAAAAAAAAAAAAAAAATTAAAGTAGGAAATAAAATCTTTACAAAGGATTTAAAAAATTTTTTTCTTAAGAGATCCCCTGGGCTGTCCCAGCCAGTTGCAACTTATTATGACCCAGCAGTTAAGAATGCTTCCCTGTGATGTATTATGGCCTTTGGTGGGTGGGAAGGTTTTTTCCTTGTCTGTACATGGCAAGAGCTTCTTCTCCCAAGAGCAGTGGCAATCAGCACTCTTTCAGTGTGTGACTAATTCACGTGACTCAGTCATAGTCAGGCTTTGTTGTGGAAAGAGAGTAAATTCTTGTTGGATTCATATTTGTTCTGATTGTTGCCCTAAAACATGATCTGAAAATTCAGTGGATAATGCTTTTAATCACATGTCTTCTTTTATTTGTTTCTCACTGCCTTCCCTTAATTTCTAATTTAACTAATTCCACTATGGTCAGAAAATATACTTTGAATGAATTGAATCATTTAACATTTTTTGAGATTTGTTTCACAATTCAGATTGTAATCTAACTTGGTAAATGTTCTATATACACTTTAAAAGAAAGTGTATGTTGTTGTTGTTGGGGGAGAATGTTCTATAAATGCCAACCAGCCCATATTCTTAATATGTTTATGTATTTTAAATATATAAGTTAAGCTTTGTTTGAGTCTTCTATGTTCTTAATGGTATTCTGTATATTTGTTCTATCAGTAATCAAGAGTGGTTATTGAATTCTTCACATATAATTATGGATTGTATATTTCTCCTTGCAGTTCTATCAGATTTTGCTTCATGTATTATGATGTTTTGTTTTAGGTGCATAAACATTTAGGATTGTTATGTTCTTCGATGAACTGACAACTTTATCTTATGAAATGACTTTCTTTATCCCTGGTAAAATTCTTTGCTCTGAAATCTACTTTGTTAGGTATTAATATAGCCTCCCCAGCTTTCTTTTGATTAGTGTTGGCATGGTATATATTTTTCCCCATCCTTTACTTTTAATGTGTTTGTGCCTTTATATATAAAGTGCATTTCTTGTAGGAAGCATATAGTTGGGTATTACTTTTTCACCCAATCTGACAATCTTTGCCTTTTAAAGGAATGTTTAGATCCCACTTTACATTTAATGATTATTGATAAGGTCAGGTTTAAATTGATCACCTTGCTATTTGTTTTCTGTTTGTCCCATGTGTTGTTTATTCCCTTTTTTTTTCTTTTTTCTGCCTTCTTTTGAATTAATCAAGTATTTTTTTTTTCCTTTTTGTCTTTTTTCGTGACCGGCAATGGATCGCAACCCTCAGTGTCGCGCCCGTACCGGACCGGGACCGGCTACGGGATCGCAACCCTCGGTGTTGCTCCCGCACCTCACTCAGCCAGTGAGCGGCCGGTCTGTATGTGGGATCCGAACCCTCGGCGGGAGCGCCACCGCGCTTCCCAAGCGGCGCACTGTAGCAGTGTGCCACCGGGCCGGCCCAATCAAGTATTTTTATAATTTTATTTTATCTTCTTTGTTGGCTTATTAGTCATAACTCTTTGCTTTGTTATTTTAGTGGTTGCTTTAGACGTTTTATGTGTATTTAACTTACCACAATCTACCTTCAAGTAATATTTTATCACTTCACATATAGAATAAGAACCTTATAATAGTATACTCCCATTTCTACCCCTCTGTCTTTGTGCTATTATTGCTATTATCTTTATATGAATTTTCAAATACGTTTACAATATTGTTATTTTATTTAAACAGCCAATTAATTTTCCTTTAAAGAGAATTAAATAATAAGAATAGGAGAAAAATCTTGTATATTTGCCCATGCAGTTACCATTCCCAGTGGTCTTCATTACTTTGTGTAGGTCTATATTTCCATTTGGTATCATCTTCCTTTGTCTAAAGGACTTTAGCATTTCTTACAGTGTAGGTCTTCTGGTGATGAATTCTTTCAGCTCTTTATGTCTAAATCTTCATTTTACTTTGATTTTTTGAAAGATATTTTAGCTGGGTATAGAATTCTAGGTTGACAATTTTATAGCTGTCACTGAATTTGGAAAATTTTTGGTGTGTTTTCTCATCCCTGATATGTGGACAAGGTAACCTTTGATGTATCCTCTGGCTCAACATTATTCTATGTGCAGAGATGAATAGTGCAGTTGAAGAGGTAATTAAGTACCATGCAGAGGAGTTTGCATTTTATTCTACAGGAATAAAAGGATTCTTAACTGGAGGAGTGACTGATTTAGAAAAATCACTCTGACAGTTTTCATATGGATTGAAGATATGAGATAATAGTAATGACTATATTTATTAAAGACTCTCCCACCCTGCATATGTTTTACATGTATTAAATATTTAATCTTCACAACCAACTCATGAAGTAAATACTGATAACATCAAATAAGAGAAACCAAAGTTTAGAGAATATAAGTAACTTGCCTAAGAAAAAAGAAAGAAGATTGTGCAAACCACAGTTGGGATCCAATTCAGGTTGTCTGAATCCAGAACCCACACTCTGACTGCTATAGGGAACTTACAGATTCTAGAAGCAGATGTTAATTTAGGGAGTATAGAAATAGATTAGGTCAGGGCCGACCCCATGGCTCACTCGGTGCAGTGCGGCACTGGGAGCGCCAAGGCTGCGGGTTCGGATCCTATATTGGGATGGCTGGTGCGCTCACGGGCTGAGTGCGGTGCGGGTGACACCAAGCCAAGGGTTCCGATCCCCTTACCAGTCACCAAAAAAAAAGAAATAGATTAAGTCAGATATATAATGATAAACAAGAGGGAGGAATGGATTTGAGAGCACTTTAAGAGAAAGAATTTCTAGTTGGATGTATGGCAGTAAACAAAGGAAAAGCAGGCAGGAGGCCAAGCTGATTTCTAGATTTCTGGCTTGGACAACTTGGATGACTGGTGGCACCATCAGTTAAGGTGAGGAGCACAGGAGGGAGAAAGTTTTCAATTTTAGACATACAGCAATTAGAATGCTTGGGGACCTATAGATGGAGCTGTCCAAAAGAAGATTGGATATGTAGTCACAATACAGATCTAACTTTGATGGAAGCCAGATACATGAACTTGAGATTCATGAGCAAGTAGAATGGGTTTCTCAGTCTTGGGACAATTGATATTTTGGGCCAGATAATTCCTTATGGTGGGAGGCTGTCCTGTGCATTGTAGGATGTTTGGTAGCATCCCTAGTCTCTGTCCACTAGGTGCCAGTTGCACTCCTCCAAATCCCATGTGACAACCCAAACTGTGCCAGACATTGCCACATGTCACCTGGAGGGCAAAATTGCTCCCAGTCAGTTGAGAACCACTGGGATATAGGAACAGGACACACAGTTATGGGACAGGAAGAAATTACCTAGGGTAAGCGTATGGAGGAAGATGAGAAAGCAAGGACAAGCTCTGGATAATGCCAACAGTTAAGGGATGGGCAGGGGAAGTTGAGCCAGAGAAGTGGAGTGGCTGGAGAAGCAGCAGTAGAAGGAGGGTGGTAGAACTGGAACCACAGGGAGAGAGTTTTAAGGAGGGTGTGGTGCACAAGTCAAATGACACAGAAAGGTAAAGCAAGATAAACACTGAAAAGTGTCCAGTAGATTTGGCAATTAGGTTACTGGTGACCTTAATAAGAGAAGTTTAAGCAGAGTGATGTGGGCAGGAGCCAGATTGCAGTTGCATGAGGAGTGAGCCAAAAATGAGTAATTGGAAACAAGGAACAGACAGGATTTTTTTTTTTGAATTTGGCTCTGAATGGAATGAATGAGGTTCATAGTAGCTAGAAAGGGCTAGAAAGTGCTGTGGGGTCCAGAGGAGCTTTATTTTTTCTTTTCTCATTTGTTCCTTTAATTCTCTCATTCATTCATTCCTTTCTTTTGTATTTTCATCCTTCTTTCCTCCCTCCATTCATTTTTTTCTTCTGTTAAGATAGGAGAATTTTATAAGCTGGAGGGAATGAAATGCATTGCTAGTTCCTAAATGCATCATTTGGTTTATGGATTCCTTTGACTTTAAATGCCTCTCCACAGCCATGTCTGGTTTATCAGAGTCCTTGCCCTTCTGCAAGGACTATCTCAAATTGTTCCTTCTTCATCAATGTTTTCCCTGATCTATCTCAATTGGGCGAGATCTCTTTCTCCTCTGAATACCTGTAGCAATTTGTCCCACTTTTACAGTACTCTTCATATCATGCATTGTGTTATATGTATAGTTGTTTTAGTCTCCCTAATCAGTCATATGTTTGGGGGTACAGGAACAGTATATTATTCATTTTTATATTTTCAGCCTAAAACTTAGCTCATAGTAATGATTCAACATTTTTTAAAAAAATTTGAATTGGATTTAAATCAAGTCTTACTGGAGTACAGAAGTCACTGCACTCCTCTGCACTCCAGTATATAGGGAGGCTTTATGGAAGAAGAGTTTTTATTTTTTCTATTATGCATTGTGTAAATTTATTATAACAGGGGACAAATAATACGTTGGCTGGAATGATAATTATTGTAACCTTGCCGTAGAATCATAAATAAGAGTTTTACATATTACTAAGAGAAAATATAATGGTTAGACAAAGGGACTTAGAGTTAGGACTTAACATTTTCCTTGTGGCATGTCCCTGCAGGAGATAAATTAGCTTTTGCTGGGAGAAATAATGGTTTTAAGCTTCAAGTCCTGTTATTGTATCACATTAACATATATTATTAAGATGTTTCTGAAAAGTGTTGTAATTAAGTCTAAATGTATCACAAGTCCTGTCTCTAAAACTACCTGTAGACCATTTCCAAGTGAAAACTATAACAAATACTAAAATTATAAATATCATGCCTTTAATTCTGATGTTTCTGTTTTGACTTATTTAAGAAAAAATAGAGAGTGTAATAACTAACTTGTACACTACACAGTAAGTGCATTAATACTCTTTGGTATCTGAATAAGAATTCCGTAATGCAGTCAGTGGCCTTCTGTTTCCTATAAGATGTTTGATAGTGATGAATATGCTAATTATCCTGATGTGATCATCACATATTGTACACAAGTATTGATAGTCAAGTCGGTACCACACAAATATGTCTAATAAGTTATGTTTCAATAAAAGAGTTTAAAAACTTTAATTTTTGAAAAATATCACATTTATGTAGTTTTAACATCAAAGGGTCTAAAAAGTATTCAGTGAAAATCTTCTACTGCTGTTTCCCATTTGCCCAGTTCCTGCTCCCACCCCCATCTCTCATCCCCATATGGTGATCACTGTTATCCATTTGGTCTATCTATCCAAGGACTTTAGAATATCTTTACAAGCCAATTCCTATCTCTTTTAAAATATAAATGATATATCTACTACTGTGTATCTTTTTTTTAACTTTAACAATATATTTTGAAAAATTTCTATATGAATATATAAAGAGTTTGCTTATTCTTTTTAAAAGAATAGCTACATAATATTTCATTGTAGGAATGCACTTATTTTATTTAACCAGACTCTTAATTTATAGACATTTCCAATCTTTTGCTGTTATATGCAATGCTGCAATGAATAAATTTGTACTAATGTTTTTTGTATGTGTGTGAGTATATCAGTAGGACAAACTCCTAGAAATGGAAATGTTGAATCAAAGATGTGATCATCTGTAATTTTAATATGGCCAAATCCCCTCCATTGGGGTTTTACGAATTTATATTCTCAGTAGCAATGTATGAAGGTCCTTCTTTCTCCACAGCTTTGCTAATATCACTTTTGGATTTTTAGAAATGTGATAAAATGTTATGTCAGTTTTAATCTATATATTTCTTATTATGAATGAGGTCGAACAGCTTTTCAAATGTTTAAAATCTGAGGGTGAGATTCTAAAAAATATACTTTATTGATTTATTGAACCCTGAGAAGATACTTCAGAGATTGTAGGGAAGTCACAGAAAGAAATTTTAAAATCATTTTAACATTTTTAATGACCAAATCCCTGTGAAAGTGAATAGATATTTCATAGAATCACTGAGTACTATGTCCAATAGTTACCATGGTTAATATCTTATGTTACATAATATTTTTTTGGCTCCTAATAGATACAAACCAATATACAGGCATATAAATCAATTGAAATTATCAAAACTCTTTCTAGAGATTATTGCCACTTAGCTATATGTACATTTGTGATAAAATGTCCAGGTTTTTGTCCATTATATTCATTTCTCTGATGTTTAAAATAAACCTGAGAGACTTCTATATATTATTTTTTAATAAAATTTATTTTTAAAAACAGTTTTAGATTTATAAAAAATTGTGAAGATAGAGTACTATTAACCCTGTACCCAGTTTCTCCTATTGTTAACACCTTACATCAGTATGGCATAGTTGTCACAGTTCATGAAACAGTATGGATATATTATTATTAACTAAAGTCAATCCTTTCAAATTTCTTTTAGTTTTACCTAATGTCCTTCTTACGTTTCAGAACCCCATCCAGAGACCCACGTTACACTTAGTCATCATGTCTCCTTAGTCTTCTTTTGGATATTATGATTTCTCAGACTTTCCTTGTTTTTGATGACCTTGATAGTTTTGAAGAGTACTAGGCAGGTATTTTGTAAATGTTCTTCTGTTGGGATTTGTCTGATGTTTTTCCCATGATTAGCCTGGGGTTATGGGTTGGTGCTGAACTTGAACACAGGATGAAGTAGCGCTTGTCAGGTTTCTTTGAAGTTTCTCTTTTACCCCCTTTTCATAGTGTACTCTTTGAAGGAAGTCACTACGCACAGCCCATCCTTAATGAGTGGGGAGTTATGCTCCACCTCTTTGGAGTGGGGAATCTACATTATTTGAAATTCTATTGCATGGGAGATTTGTCTTTTCTAACTCATTTGTTTTATTTATTCAGTAATTTATTTATATCAGCATGGTCCTATGGATATTTATTTTATACTTTGACTTATAATCCAATACTATTTTATTTATTTCATTGCTCAAATCGTTCCAGCTTCAGCCACTGGAGCTCTTTCAGTTGGCTCTTGTGTCCCTTTGATAGACGACCAAAAACATCATAGGTTTTTTTGAACACTACCTTACTTTCTGGTACTACAATATGTTCTAGACTCATCTTGTATATTTCCTGCCCTTGGCCTAGCGTTAGCCATTTCTCCAAGGGGCCTGGTTCCTTTTGTTGGAGAATGGTATTGGAAAACAAGATTGAGGTGCTAGATGTGTTTCTTTCTACTGGGTTGTTGTTGCTTTTAGTAAGGAAATATATATTGGTGTACTAACCTGAGTATGTGCATGTATCTGTACTGATGTTGGTCAATGGAAATATCATACTGTGGAGACTTAGCTTGGTGAGGTGCAAGAATAAAATTTTGTTTTCTCCATTTACTGCTTTTGATTACTCTCTGTCCATTCTTCTTGCTCTACTAGGTAGCAGCAGATTTTTAAGACATCTTGGGCTGATCTTCTTGCTTCCAATTTGTTGAAATTAGTTCCATTTGAAATCTAATCTTACAGGACATTCAAAACTTTTTCTTTGCCATTTCAGTCCAGAGCTCTGGCTTAAAGAGCATTTTGCATGGAGGGTGTGTTCTGCCTTTCTGTTCCACTGCGTCGTTTCATTTTGAGGGACTAGAAACAAGGCTGGGGGGGTGGGGACACAATTAAATTTCCTTGTGTTGATTGCTGCTGCTTCTTGTACTAAAACTGATGGGCTGTGATGCCCTCTTTGTGACAGACACCCATAGGTTGAATCTCTTATGGAATATATAGATAAGTTCTTAGGAGGCCGCAGGCAGCTTCCCCACTCCACAATTTCCATTTTGGAAGGTCTGGCTCTGGCTCTGGCCCACCATCTTCCAGCCTCCTTAGCACTTGCCACTGGCAGTCTGCCCTGCTGCTAGTGTTCCCTCACTGAGTAGGCAGATCTCCAGAGTGCAGCACTGGCAGGTCACCTTCCTCCCAGCACCCTTTGACAAGAGCCACTGAACACAAAGGAGACTCAAGTGTCTGCTCCATGCCAAGAATAGAAGCTCTTGACTCTCACTACTGCCCCTTCTCTAAGACCTGCTGATTTCTTCTGTTTTCTCTTCCCTGATCAAGTAGGCAGGGAGAAAATCATCAATTTTATCACTTAAGGATGCATTCTTGACTTTTGCAGGTGCCTCTCATCCTGAGTTTTTCAACCTTGGCACTATTGACAATTTGGACTAGATAAATTCTTTGTTATGAGGGGCTGTCCTGTGCATCACAGGATTTTGAGCAGCATCCCTGGCCTCTGCTCACTGGATGACAATTGTGATAATCAGAAATGTTTTCATATATTGCCAAAGGCCTCCTGATGATAGGGTGACCAACTTGCCTGGTGTTGGGCCTGAAAGTCCCATACCCCTGTATGGTATGCAGAATAATGGTTTCCTAAAGCTGTCGCATGCAGTTCCCCCAAACCTATCAATCTACTACCTCGCATGGCAGAAAGGCCTTTGTAGATATGGTGATGTATTTTGAGATGGGAGGATTATCCTGGATGGATTGGGTGAGCTCATTGTAATCACAAGGGTCCTGTTAAGAAGTAGGCAGGCGTGTCAAAGGAGGAGATGTGACAACAGGAGCAGAGGCTGGAGTGATGCAATTGTTGGCTTTGAAGATGGGAGGGGGCTGTGAGCCAAGGAATGGAGGCAGCCTGTAGGAGCTGGAGAAGGAAGGAATGGATTCTCCAGAAAGAACACAATCCTGTTGACATCTGGATTTTAAAGTCTAGTGAGACTTCTGACCTCCAGAACTGTAGGATAATAAGTTTATATTATTTAAGCCACTAAATTTGTGCTAATTTGTTATAGCAGCAATGGGAAACTAAAATATCTGGGAAACCATCAAGTCTCAACCAAAACCAGGATTGTCGGTCATCCCATCTGGGGGGCAAATTTGCTCCTGGGTGAGAAATACTGCTTTAATTTTTAAGAGTGGTTTCTCTTGAACCTTGCTCATTTTGAACTGAGAAGGGGCATACCCTTTTTGCTTCTCCTGGGATGGGAGGGAATTATCTCTAACCTCAAAAAGCTACATTCCTCACAAGGGCAATTGCTCAACAACTTCCTGTTACTTCTCCACTAACTCAGCCTTTGGGAGGTCGGGGGTGGGGCTAGAGGTTGCATGGTGTTGGTTCGTGGGGGTATCTGACACAGCTAATTCCAAGGCAAAAGGAAAAATCTCATTCAACTTTCTGTTAACCTCAGAAGTAACTCTGAGCTTGCAAAAACAACTTCTGCTTTCTGGTGTCTGTGAACATGAGAAGGAGGTCTGATTTTAGTTACAACACCTCCACTTCCTGTGGTAGACTGCTCCTAGCCCCCAGTATAAACTCTTCCATAGTAATGCATTTTTAGGCAGAGCACATGACTGCCCAGCTAAAGAGGACATTTTCATGCCTTCCTAGCAGGGAGCCATAGATAAGTGACTAAGAGTGGGCCCAAAGGATGTTAGTAACTTCTGGACCATGTCCTAAAAAGGAAGTGGCTTGTGCTGTACTTCCTTTTTTTGCTTGGTAGAAATGCGGATAAAGTAATAGTGAATTAGCTTCAACCAAGCAGATGAGGACAATGTGCCAGAGGCTGAGAGAACACAAGATATAAAGAGCCTGGGTCCCTGGATGGCCTCATGGAGTAGAGCTCCCCCCACCCTTAAGTAAGGTTAAATTATGTACGCACTAGCACACTCACAAAATTATCCCCATCCCTAGAGCAGAGACCCTGTTTATTATTTTCTTTGTGTTCCAAAGAGTAGGGGTCCCCAAAGTTCGTCATGCCAATGATATTCTTGGCAATATTTTCTTTTTTTTTTTTTTTCCTTTTTGTCTTTTTTCGTGTCTGGCAACGGATCACAACCCTCAGTGTCGTGCCCGTACTGGACCGGGACCATCAATGGGATCGCAACCCTCGGTGCTGCGCCCGCACCTTGCTCAGCCAGTGAGCGGGAACCGGTCTGTATGTGGGATCCGAACCCTCGGCAGGAGCGCCGCCGCGCTCCCAAGCAGCGCACTGTAGCAGTACGCCACCGGGCCGGCCCAATATTTTCAACTTAATCAAAATGAGAATAAAGTGCAGACGGATACAGTGACAGTGGAGCAGATCCATTCCAAATCCAGTGCTCTTGTTATTACGCCACCCCATAACCCTCTGACCATCCAGTTCCTTGCAATAGCAGATGGTCAGGAACATTTCTCATTCTTCAAAACCAGGCTCTAGGAACAGCTCCTCTACGTCATCTGCATGTACCACCCAGCTGAAAGAGAACTCTCCTCTGCACTTGCACAGCACTCTTTCAGTGCAACACAGTTCCTCTTGATCCAGAAGGGAGACGAAACTTAGAAGCAAAGCTGGGCGATGGAGCACACGCACGCTGCAGAGGCTTGCCACATGCTCAGCGGAGGGCGGGGATACTACAACACCAGTGTCGCCTGCATCTGCAATGAGTTTCCAAGGTTTGGATCCTGGTCTGTTGTTTTAAAAATTTACTGATTTTTATTTTTTAACTGACAAGTAAAAATTGTATATACTTGTGGTTTACAACATGATGTTTTGATATATGTATACATTATAGAATGGCTAAGCTAATTAACACATATATTACCTCATATACTTCTTATTTTTTTGTGGTGAGAACACTTCAAATCTACCCTCTCAGCAATTTTCAAGTATACAACTTATTGTTATGAACTGCAGTCATCATGATGTACAATAGATATCTTGAACTACAGAAAAAAAATAATAACGCCGTGATTAAGAGGATAAAAATAAAAGCCACAGGCTGGGAAATAATATTTGCAAAGCAAAATGTACCTGTGTACAGAATATACAAAGAATTCTCCAAAATCAGTAATAGAAAAATCAAGCAACTCAATTAAAAAATGGGCAAAAGAATTATAATGACATTTCATCAAAGGTGGTAAATGGATGACAAATAAGCACATAAAAAGATGTTTAACATCATTAATCATTAGGAAAATGCTAATCAAAACCAGAAATACCATCAGACAAAGCTTACTAGAATAGCTAAAAAGAGTAAAAATCTACATTATCAAACATTTGCTAGGATGTGGAGAAACTGAAACTCTCATCTATTGCTGATGTGATTGCAAAATGAAACAGTTCTTTAGAAAACAGTTTGGCAGCTTCTTGTAAAGTTAAATAAACATTTATTGTATGACCCAGCAATTCCTCTCCTCGGTATTTACCTAAGTGAAATGAAAACCTATGTCTATACAAAAACCTGTATGGGGACATTTATAGTGGCTTTATTCAAAAATATCCCAAACTGGAAACAAATCAGATGTTTTTCATCTGGGTAATGGATAAACAAAATGTGATACATTCATGTAGTAGACTCTGCAATAAAAGGAATGAATTACCAATACATACAACAACATGGCTAAATGTCGCATACATTATGCTAAGTGAAAAAAGTCAAAGGCTACATACTGTATGATTTCATTTTATAAAATGAATGATATGGTAATTTTGCAAAGGCAAAACTACAAGAACAAAAAACCTATTGGCGGTTGCTGGGGGTTGGAGGTGGGAAGAGGAGTAGATTGCAAAGGGGCAAAAAAAAAAAAAGTTTCAGGGTAATAGAACTGCTTTATTTAACTGTTCCATTGTGGTGGTGGTTACACAACTCTATACTTTTGTCAAAACTTGAAGAACTGTACTCTAGAAAGGGTAAAGTCTTCTATATGTAAACTGTATCTTAATATCAAAATGGAAAAAAGAATAATGCAGTGAATTTTTTTTTTTTTTTGTCTTTTGTCTTTTTCCGTGTCTGGCAACGGATCGCAACCCTCAGTGTTGCCCCCGTACCGGACCGGGGACCGGCAACGGGATTGCAACCCTCGGTGTTGCTCCCGCGCCTCGCTCAGCCAGTGAGCGGGAACCAGTCTGTATGTGGGATCCGAACCCTCGGGCGGGAGCGCCGCCGCGCTTCCCAAGCGGCGCACTTATCCAGTGCGCCACTGGGCCGGCCCAATGCAGACATCAAGGTACCCGGCATAACTTCGTATAGCATACATTATACGAAGTTATACGATAACTTCGTATAATGTATGCTATACGAAGTTATTACGCGCCTCGCTCAGCCAGTGAGCGGGAACCGGTCTGTATGTGGGATCCGAACCCTCGGGCGGGAGCGCCGCCGCGCTTCCCAAGCGGCGCACTTATCCAGTGCGCCACTGGGCCGGCCCAATGCAGTGAATTTTTAATAAAACTATTCAATTAAAAAATGTTCTATGTTACACATGTGAGAGTACAGTGTATCTTCTTTCTCCATGTCAACCAGAATAGGTCCTGAATTGTGAGACTTTGGGCTGTTGAAACCCTGAGGTTTACAACATACTTAAAGGTCGCACCATTTTTTTTATAGCACAGAAGACTAATGAAGGCAGCTTTTATTTAGGTACTAGGCCTCGACTCAATTTGCAACCTATCTTATATAAAAATAATGTCTTGTGTCTTTACAGTCTCAGTGAGCACTAACCGATGAAACTTCTCAGTACCGCTGAGTACCCTTACTTATTGCATGAGGAATCTAAGATTCTGAGAGGTGAAAGGAGCAACGAAGGCTCCGCAGCAAGGGTGCTTTGATAAGGACTTGGAGGCATCTAGCTCCTAGACTCATGCTCAATCTACTAGGTCACTCTCTGAAAAAAATTTTGACATTAAAAATATTGACTCATTCTGTGACCATGCGGATTGGAAACAACTACTGTATGGTGTGTGTTTTTAAAGTTTTTATTACACAAGCAATACATGTTCATTATAGAGATATTAGAAAATATCGGGCCGGCCCGGTGGCGCACTGGAGAGTGCGCCGCTTGGGAGTGCGGCGGTGCTCCTGCCGAGGGTTCGGATCCCATGTGGAGACCGGTTCCCGCTCACTGGCTGAGCGCGGTGCGGGCGCAAGACCGAGGGTTGCGATCCCATTGCCGGTCCCCGGTACGGGCGTGACACCGAGGGTTGCGATCCTGTTACCGGTCAGTAAAAAAGACAAAAAGGAAAAAAAAAACAAGAAAATATGAATAACCAGATACAAGAAATTGAAAACACAACATATTTTATTTTAAATGCAGAAGGGAAGATTTGTTTTCACAATCACTGTGGGGGATTATCCTCTGCACATTCAGAACAGCACCAGGAGATTCTTCTTTTAGAGATAGAGAAGTGAACATTTTCCACCTCTTCCCACACTAAAGCCGTCCCTTTGGCCCATCAGAGAGGGAGAATCATGGCTCAGCTGGTGGCAGCCAAGGTGGCTTCCAGTCTTGGAGCTTCCCATGCCTTTGTGGAGATAAAGCAAAACTACAGCTGAGCCCCAGAGGAGGCCTGGAGAAAGTACCATAAAAAATGTGCTCCATCCTTGCGAAAAACAAAAACAAAACAGAACAAAACAAAAGAAAAAAAGGCTCCATTCAACACATGTGTTAAAGATTCACTGAACCAAGTGCTAGGGAATAATAGTAACAGCTTTATCTTGTGCCAGGTACTTACCATAATGATACTACGTGGAAGGACAAATCTGTTGTATATATGAGGATACTGAGGATTTTGAGAGGTTCAATAACTTGTCCAAGGAACCACAGCTATAGTTATATGAACAGAATTTGAACCCAGATGTCATACTGCAGAGCCTTCATGTTGAAGAGACACAATTTTTGGACTTGTTAAAAAAAAAAAAACATGGGTGGGAGGCAGGAATTTAAAAACTACAAAAAGTACAAAGGAGAGATTAACAAACATCTGTATTTCCACCACTTAGAATTTACTAGGTACCATATCTATTTTCAGGATCTTCTAAAAAAAGAAAAAACACATGCTTATAATAAAGAACTCAAACAATGCAGAAATATTCAAAGAAGAAGGTAAAAGTATCGCCAAAGTTCCTAGCACATTAGATAAACATAACTGCAGACATCTTTCTGTCTATTTATTCAGACAGGGTGGCAGGACATTTTCTCAGTGCCCCTCAATGCATTCTGAACCACTGTCCTATGACAGAGCATCAGTATATCATGGGAGAGTTTTTACTACTTCTGTCCTCTGTCTTCTTCCTGAATTCATGTTGGTTTCATTAAGAGTGGAGTCATCTTCCAGCCACCAAGCCATCCTCCATTCGTCCATTCTTCTATCCACCCATCCCTGCATCCATCCACCCATCCATTCATCCTTCCATCCATCACCTGCGCCTCCACTCAGTGCTTAGTGTGTACCAGACATTGTGCTAAGTTCTTGGGATAAAAGTTTTGGTACATGGTAGAAGAAAGCCTAGCGGGAAAACAGGCATTTGAGAACAGTTAGAGGAATTCAATAGTACTCTAATAAAATGCAAGGTACACAGCAAACACAGGTAAAATGACAGTAATGAAAACCAACATCTATTGATAAGTTACTGTATCAGGCATTATTCTAAGCTCATTATGTATATGAATTCATTTGTAGCTAGAGAGGTAAAGGAAGGCTTCCTGGAAGAAGTGACATTGGAATTGCATCATGACATTTAGCAGAGATTCAGGTGAGGAAAATGTATTCAAGGAAGAAGTAACAACTTGTCAGAAACCAGAGTGTGGCCTGAGAACTGTAAAGGCTTTTTGGGACTGTATCAAGCTTTGTGAAGAATTTTAAGGAACTGCATGGCATAATAAGATATGTATATTATAAAGATCTTTTTGGGTACAAATGGAGGACAGATCGTAGGAGAATTAGAATGAAGGCAGGAGGACCAGTAAGAAAGACCTGTGAGTACTAATCTAGCTGAGAACTGAGAAGGGCCTGAATGAAAGCTGTGCTCGTGGGAATGGAGAGGAGAGAGGAGATTTGAGAGAGGTTCGAAGATCAGAACTGTCACAGAGTAATCACAATAATCACAGGAACATTTACTGAGAATTTAACACGTGCTCAACAACCCCCACCACAGCCCTACGGTGTAGACACCATCATTAACCCCATTTTACACATTGAGGAAGAAGAGAAATTAAGTAACTTGCTCAAGGTTACCTAGTCAGCAAGTGCCGGGGTCTAGTTTTGAACTCAGGTTCTCTGAGCCTATGCATTTGACCCTGTGTTGGGCTAACTCCCACCACTTTCACTGACCACATTTATAGAGGGAGATCAAGACAGAGACTCAAAGAACACCTGGATGTGGAGGTAAGAGAGTGACATCTATGATGAGCGTTGGACATATCCTGGGAGCAGCTGGGCTTAGTGTAATATCAGCGCAGCACCCTGAGATAATAACATGAGCGTGTCTTAGTACACACAGAGAACCACTGCTTAGCAAATTGTATTTACTGTCTTCTTTTTATATATGTGCCAGAGAAGAGATTTTCTCAGTGCTTGCTGTGACAAAGAATGCTAGTTATCTCCAATATCCATTCTCACCTTCTTCCACAGTAAATAGAAGCCATGGTTTTTAGATGGGCTTATAGTCACCCTGAATATGATTTTTTTCCAGTTACAAGTGGGCCATGTGACTAAATATAAGAGGAAAGAAGCTTCTGGGAAGGGCATTTCCTTGTCTTCCTGGATGGAATGCTAACATGACGGCTGGAGCTGGAGAGCCATCTTGAACCATGATATGGAGCTGAGGATGATAGAACAATAGAGAAGAAAGCTGGGGCCCTGGAGGGCCACATCAGCCCTGGACTGATGACCTCTGGGTTTCTCTTTTGTAAGCCAGTGCCTTCTTGTTTAATTTTGATTTTTACTTAAAGCCAAACCTAATCATAATTGATACATTGATTATGAAAAGATCATATTTTGCTATAGCTTTTGATTTTCACCCTTTATTTTGGGTGACGATACTAATTTATTCATTTGACATTTATTTATTGAGCTCTTATTTGTTAGAGACTGTTTTGACATTGGGGATATAGCAGTGAACAAGACAAAATCTGGGTTTTAAGTGGAGGAGAGAGACAATGAACACATATAAATATTACAATATAATGCTGGTTATTCAGCTATTGTCTCTCAGCTCTAAATCACCCTTCATCCTTTGTTTTGTGACATGGGGGCAGGGACTCTGCCAACTACTTTTGTGCTTTGCCCCTGAATCCTTGTTGGGTTCTTCCAATAGGGGGCATCCGTTGGGAAGCACCAGCATCAGTGGCAGGTGCCTACTTAGTTGTATGAGTTCCAGCTTTGCAGCAATTTCTTCCTCCCTACATCAATCTTCTAATTTTAATTATTTCTAACCTCTTCCCTTTTCTCCCCCAGCCCTAGGGTGGAAGCCACTTCCTGCAGTTGTCACATCCACGAAACCCTAGTGTTCAGTGTTCCCTTTTTGCACTTTTGGTTCTTAAATACCCAGTTAACAATTCTTTGTATTCGATTCTATCTATCAAGATAACTGGTGTGGGTTCTCACTCCTAACCAGATCCGGACTGGTGCAAGATAAGATTGTGTCACAGTTATAGAGAGAATAGGGGGATGTCCCCAGAGATTCGGGATGGCTTCCCAGACAGGTCTTCCAGGAGTTACCACATTTGTGCTCTGGCTCTTAACTTGTTAGGTTCACAAACTCGATTTGGTCAGTGTGCTTGGAGTTGGCCAGGTTCTCAGCGATGGGTCTGGGCAAAACAAACGCATGGAGAATGAAGGTGTGGAGTATAAACCCGATCACCACTTCGCCAGATGACATAGGGTTGGGATCATTAAGCTCTCCATTAGCTTTTCTCTCCCTTGAGATTAGCCTACATAGGAATCCCAATGTGACCAAAGCATCCTTGGTGAGGACGAAATCTAAGCAAAAGGAAAGAGCAGGGCGTTCTCAGCAGTGAGGTGACCAGGTTATGACATTCTAGTAGTAGTGTGTTCCTCTCAACTGAGGGGCAGTCTCCCAGGTGGACAAGAACACTGTGTTCACCAGTAAGGATGTCCTCTCCCTTGGAGAGTGACTCAGACACGTGGACAATCTGTGGCTCCTTGGGCTCCTTTGGCTCCCTTTTTCTAGATTTCACTCAGCTGAAATTTTGTTCACATATCCTTTCTGCATGCGCATTTGACAGCTGCTCTCTTTTACAGTAGATGATATTTTCTGTTTCTTTTATTCTTTTGACTTATCCTCTATGGTGACTTATTCTGAAAGTTAATATCACTTAACACGTACTGCTTTTGACTGAGGGCATAACCTTATCTCTGAAGCCAAGTGTGGTAAATCATTGTAATGCTTGGGAACGGGCTTCAGGTCATTAGGACCTCTCAGGGGAAGGACGTGGGCTGCATTGTAGTCAAGTGAAACATTAAGAAAAGCAGAGAGCAGGGATGAGCCCGCCCTGCTCAGGGGCAACCTCCCAGTTGGCCGGAGAAGAGAATTTATGTGGGACCTGCGGTGGGTGACTGATGCGGGTCAGTGTCAGATTGTGGAAGACTTTGAATTCCAAACGAAGGAGTTTGTGCCTTATATAGACATTAGGGAAGCCTGGCAGACTTTTGTGTGTGGCTTGGGGACTTAGCACTGAAACTTGGCCTTATGACTCCGAGTTCATTGCTTTGCAGACTACCAGCCTCTGGGCTTCAGCCCTTATTATACTCTGTTTATTCCACTCTTCATAAAACTTTACTTTCAGTAAAGATACTGGGTGGAGTAGTGCTCGAAGGGGTAAGTGGTTGGGGAGGTGGTGGGGGCCAAGGAAGCTTAAGGAGCAGGAGCAAAAACACAAACATAAACCACAGAAGAGAAAGTGAGCTATTGGTTATTATTTCCATTCCTGTGGATATGAAATACTACCCCAATTGTGGGAAGCTGAGAAAGGCCACAGCAAAATAAAAGAGAAGCAGTCCCATTAACAGTGATGTTCAGACATTGGAAAACAGCTAAGGTGTAGACTTACGTTATGGAAATATCCTTAACCTCAACCGAATTCCAAGAACATTCTAAAAGAGAACATTGGCAAAGATGGATTTGCTTTGTAGGGTCTTCGCCATTAGAGCCCACAAAATTGTAAACCTTGGAAATTGCTGTGCTTTAAAGAAAGGCTTCTGAACCCTTGTCATTTAAAATGCATTTTTCCAGCATCATACTAAAGGCGAGTATATCCTAAATTCCCAAGTCACCCCAGCTTGCAGGGGTGCAAAATGTTTAAGTAAAAACAAGAAAATATAACCAAATGGGCTTTGTAACTCTTCTTCTACCTTGGCAATTACTGGAAATGTGGCCACATTGTATCTTTCCTAGAGGGCTCACACTTTCTCTTTAGTCATTGTCTTAGTCTGTTTTCTGCTACTATAACAGAATGCCATAGACTGAGTAATTTATAAAGAACAGAAGTTTATTTGGCTCACGGTTCTGAAGGCTGGGAATCCAGGAGCATGGTGCTGACATCTGGCGAGGGTCATCCCATGGCAGAAGGCGAGAGGGCAGGCAAGTGTGTGGACAGAGAGAGAGGAAGGGGGCCGAATTTAGCCTTTTATGCAACAACTAACTACTCCCACAATAACAGCATGAACATCTTCATGAGGTTGGAGCCCTAATGGCCTAATCACTTCTGAAAGGCCCCATCTCTTAATACTGTTATTGTGACAATTAAGTTTCCAGCATCTGATCTCTTGGGGGACACATTCCAACCACAGCCATCACTGAAGTTCTTCTCTGAGGCCAATGTCACTTGTAGCTGATCTGCTCCTCTCAGCCGCTGCTCTCTTCTGCCGTGGCTCACCTTACTTGCTGTGTCCTAGGGAATGTGGGTACCATGCAAACATGGCTCCTGTCTCCACCCTTGCAGGGTCGTTGATGTACGTCATTCCCTACTTTCCTACTCTGCTTCCTTTTGTCTTGCTGTACTCAGTTGGAGAAAGCATCCTTGTGCAAGCCAGCATTGCAGCTCTTTATTAGGCCCCTGGCAAAGGAGGAATAACTCTATTAGCTACAGATATCAATCACTATTTATTAACCATTAACGTCAGCACTCTCATTTGACTTGGTCTTGGAGGTTTTCATAAAAGCCTTCCATTGGGAACCCTGGCACACACTTGCCAGGGCGTGGGGAGACATCGCCCTCCACAGGAGAGGCCCTGCACCAAATAGGGGCCCCTGGAGTCCTGCCTCACTGTGAGGCCATGGAATTTGCAGGCCCTGCCAAGGAGGCCAAAGTATGGCCTATGTTGCTTATCTTCATTCAAGAGACTCAGACCAAGTGCTACTTGCCCATTCCTCTGGGTCCTTGGGCCACCACAACCCACAGAGACCTGCTTTGGCATTTCTGAATTCCCACGATGGGCATTCAGAATAGACATTGCCTTCCAAACTGAGAAACATTCACTTGGTCCTCCCTTGGAGCTGGCAGGAGGTGGGCTGGGAATATGCCACGGAAAGAAGAAAACAACCCTGCCAGACTCTCCAGTTTCCAAAGTCAAGAAGAGATCTGGTGCCCTAGAACTGACTGCCTACCAAAGCAGCCTGCAGAGAGCTCCTGTGGAGAGGCATGTCCACTATGGAATGCTTGGGAGAACTCCTGGGTGCCAGTGCCACGGGCCTGTCCCTTCACATCCTTTAGCACTTCCTTTTAGGGAAATTGTGTGCCTGGGCTGTAGAAGTGAGGATATGTATTAAGTTACTCTGTGTTTTCAGGGCAGAGGAGGAACTACTTTTCCCATTTGGGGAAACTGCTCATGCCATTCATTTGGAATATTTTGGCGATCTCCATATGTTGACATCTTACCACCCTTCCACGGTTTGCTTAACATGGCACTTTTTCCTTGAAGCCTTTGCCAGTTTTTGCCTCACTCACTGCCTGCACACATCTTTCATATTGTAGACTCCTGCATGGTGGTGACTGGTAAATCTTGGCTTCCACAAGGTGCCAACATAATGTTTTGTGCATAGTAGGCTGTCAAATTAAATTGAGGTTTCTGTGTCTGGATTGTAATAGTAATTTGTTAAATTTAGGTAAAAAAAATTGTTTTGATATAGATAACTACTGATTTATTTCCTAATAAAAATGTCTGTTTTCTTGTAACAAATATAAAATTACTCCTTTTTTACTAATAAGTAACAATATTTTAACAGCTCTGAAGATGAGGCATCATTATCAAAATTCCCCAGCATTTGTGCTTTGTCTAAAACCTGGAGAAAGAAATACCTTATTAAAATTTGACCAGTTGAATACTCTTTCACAAAAGAATCATTAACTCTTAAGAAGAGTAAAGACAATATTAACTCTTAAGTATTAAATTCAGTTTTTTCTCTTGATTTAATTTTTACATATGGGACAAGTTCATGGTGGGAGCTACTGCTTGATGTTGAAGATGATGCATAGTGATGTGGATTTGCTGCTTTTTGATGTCCTAGTGTTTTCCCTAAATGGCAAGGATCTTCAGCCAAGAAACACAATCTTCTCTAGGGTCTCCTCTGTTAGCTCCAGAATTTGTTTTGCCAGGTGACAATTCTAGCATTTAGGGTTTTTATGTAGAAAAGCAGAACTTGTAACTGTGTCTTTGATCCCTGGCATCTGAGTGTGGCCACTGTTTAGAGCCTAATAATCTTCTTTGCTTAGGTACATATGAAATGTCTCTGTGAAAAGTTCAGACACTTTAAACATCCATGTACATTCACCGACTTAGTTCTTTTAGCTCACAATTTCCTGGTAAATATGACCTTTCTTCAAGGAACAGGGATTTTGCAGAGCTTCAGATGACACTCAATACCACAACAAGCAAAGTTCCACCTGCTTAGAGCTAAGAGTGCTGACCGGATCTGGGGTCTTTGGAATTTGGATCTAGAGCCACTATTGGGGTGATAAATTTATTCCTCATGGACAAAGTAGCCTGGGTTGTTCATGCAAGGGAGGGCCAGGCTTGATTCATGGAGTTGATTAGAAGTTATTTTACCCTAGAAGCTACTGTGTCTCAGCTGGAAGAGTTTAACTTAGTTGTTCTCTGGAGGAGACATGATCCCTAATTTCTCTTTTTCCTTTTTTCGTCAACAGTCAGACATCCGTGGACTGTCATACCCCCAGACATCAGTTGGCTATCATTACATATAATTTGGAGCTTTAACAATGCTGTCAATACACCATGGTATTTTGTCATCACTTTACTATTGGTTAAAATCCCTTTCTCTTATGGAGACTTCGCCTCCTTTCATCTTTGTGGTTGCCAGACTTGTAATTTGTTTTTCTGTTTAATAGAAACCTTAGAATCGTTGGTATAAAGTAAAGTATGCTATGAAAAACACATGGTTTTTAAAATAGCTTTTTTCATCTTTAAAAATGAAAATACTGTGCTTTCATCTGTTCCAACACCAGTAAATGCATATTTTATAGCATCTCTTCTAAATTCTTCAACGAGACAATTAAAAATATTTTGTATACCACGGTCAACTCTCTGAAACTACTTTTATATGCCCTTTTATTTTCCTTTATATAGAAGAGATGTAGACCATAACATTTATGCAGCAAAGAGGACACTGAAAAATTTCAAATGCTGGCAAAGATTTTCAATTTCTATACATAAAAACATGGAAGGGCCAAAATGTGGTAACTCTTTTAAAATGTCTAATTCTTGCCTTGCCTTTTCTTAAAATAAAAAAGGCTACTTTTGAGAAAGTGGATGATATAGGGACTCTCCACTGATCTTTCTAATTAGAAAGAAAATTTAGATTTAGAACTGTAATTAAACATGATTTAAATGAAATATTTTGGGGCCGACCCCGTGGCTCACTCAGGAGAGTGCGGCGCTGGGAGCACAGTGGCGCTCCCGCTGTGGGTTCAGATCCTATATAGGGATGGCCAGTGTGCTCACTGGCTGAGCACAGTGTGGGCGACACAGAGCCAAGGGTTACAATCCCCTTACCGGTCACATAAAATAAATAAATAAATGAAATACTTTGCAACCTAATCAAGAGTAAATATAACTTCTAAATTTCTAATGTTAAGTATTTCAAAGCTCTAAAAATAGAAATACATTCTTATTTACAGAACCATTTGGAAATTGTGCATTTCATGTGGGAAGCAAAGGTTTTGTTTTAAAGGAGGAATAACATACATATAGTGAAGTTCATAACTTTAAATCACAGGTCAATCAACTTCTCCCAGGCGTACATGCCTGTGTAACTAGTGCTCTGATCAAGACAGAGCATATTTTCAGCACCCCAGAGGGTGCCCTTGTGCCTCTCCTCAGTCAATACCACTCCACTCCTCAGCCCCTGTCCCAGGAACCACTATTCTGATGTCTATCACTGTATTAATCCATTTGCCTTTGCTTATAACAGAATGCCTGAAACTGGGTAATTTATAAGGAAATTAAATTTATTTCTTACAGTTGTAGAGGCTGGGAATTCTTCAATGCAAGGGGCGCATCTGATGACGGCTGCCTTCAGGTTGGGAACTCTCTACAGGGTCCAGTGGTGACCAGGGAATCACATGTTGAGAATGACGTGAGCAAGAGAGAGCTAATCTTCTCACGTACTCCCTTTTAAAGCCATCAGAACCACACCCGTGACAACCCATTAAACCATCAACCCATTGCTCCATGAATGGATCCATCCATTCACGAGGGCACAGTCCTCACGATCTAATCACCTCTTAAAGGCCCCAAATTTCAAATATCAATCAGATTTCCCACCTTAGCATGGTTACAATGGGGATCAAGTTTCCAACACATGAACTTTTGGGGGACACATTTGCCCCATAGCAATCACCATAGATCAGTTTTGCCTGTCCTCGATCTTCATATACCTGGAAACATTCCACATGTGCTCTATTGTCTGGCTTCTTTTAGTCAGCATCATGTTTGTAGGGTGATTTGTCCATGCTGTGTGTGGCAATAGTTCATTCTTTTTTCTTTGTGGTCTTCCTAAAGGTGGATTTCTGCATCACCTCTCCTCCTGAGAGGCCAAGGGAGCAATACATACAAGCAGACAAAAATCAGTTTTATTTTATTATTAGCTGAGCAAGTGCCCAGTAAGATGCCTTACCCCACGACCCCACTCCAAAGCAGAGCTCTGAGAAGTCTCAGCTGGAGCACATGGTGAGTCAGGCTTCTGTCTCAACCTCTCTCCTCCCATCCAAAATGCATGTCTTGATTTTACTATCACCTGGCCAGCTATGTGGTTCCATGACTGCAATGCTCAGGCAAAGGAGAGGGATGCCGGGGCCTGTCCTGAGGAAGCGGGTCCTGGGCCAGTTACCTCTCCCTTCATGTGGAAACATAATAGAGGGTAACCATGTCTGACATTTTAAAATCCAATGAACCTCCCCCAATCAAATGTGGCCTGGTCTTAGTATTCCCTGTTAGTACTGAAAAGGAGAGTAGATTAGGAGGTGACATCAAGGGGAAAGAGCTGGGAGTCCCTCCCTGTCTTGTATAATCCTATATAACTTATACTTGTTTTTTAAAACAGTATCTATTCTTTGGCTCTTGAATATAGAATGAAGTCTTGCTTTTTTTCTTTCACAGAATCCAACTCATGGACTGTAGTGGAGACACCAAGAGCTGGGAGGAAGGGCCAGCCTGTGTGTCTCGATACCCATGAGATGAAGGGGTGACTGGGCCACTTGCTACATCTCTCTTATACCTCATCTATAAAATGTAAGCGTTTGAGTAATGGGCCTCTTAGCACCATGGAGACGTTTTAAAGGCAGCAAATTACAGACTACACAAGAGAGTATATTTTACACCTCAAGGCTCTCCCCACCCTTTTATGAATAAGCATCTGTAAGACAGGCTGTCTGATTCTTCCAGAGATTTCTAAATATCCTGCCTTTGCCTAGGTTGGGCAATGCTAAATGCAAGTTCTGACTGTTGGTGCAGGTATTAACTTCATGCTGAGGACCATGTTTTAAGGTATCCAAGTGAGGTAATGTGGAGATGAAACATTCTGAAAGAAGAGCTGAAAGAAAGTGGCAGGTTTAAGTCCCCTGACATCTTACATATTCTTTGGAGTTAAACTGCTTCCTCAGGCTTAGCAGAGCCCCCACCTATTGTGTGTGTGCATGCATATGTGTGCGTGCGTGCGTACGTGTGTGTGTGTGCGTGTGTGTGTGTGTGTAGGGGGAGCACTACAGACAGGCTTCCCCCATCTGCACTGCAGACTATGGGCAAATGTGGTCAGCACTTCTAGGGCCATTTATGGCTTTCTAGTCATACATTTTTCTTGCTTTGTTTTGCCACTTTCCTAAAAAACAGGCTGTATTCGTTTCCTATTGCTGCTGTCAAAAATTACCACAGCTTAGTGGCTTATAACAACACAAGTAGATTATTCTGTGGTTCTGGAAGTCAGGAGTCCAAAATGGGTCTCACTGGGCTAAAATCAAGGTGTGACAATGCTGTGTTCCTTCTCGAAGGCTTGAGGGGAGAATCTGTTTTCTTGCCCTTTCCAACTTCAAGAGGCTGCCCACTCTCTTTGACTCACGGCCCTTCCTCCATCTTCAAAGCCAGCAGTGGGGGGAGAGTCTCACATCGCATCACTCTGATGCTTCTGCCTCTCCACACTTAAGGACCTTTGTGATAACATTGGGCCCATCAGATAATCCAGGATAATTTCCTTATTTTAAAGTAAGATGATTAGCAGCCTTACTTTCATCTGCAGCCTTAATTCCCCTTTGCAATGTCACGTAGTATATTCACATGTTCTGGGGATTAGGATGTGGACAACTTTTGGGCAGGGACTGGGGAGGGAAATTCCTATATGCCATGCACTACACAGGCACATAGTAATTTCTTTATGAAACTGAAAAGAGATAGGTTAACTGTGATTAACATTTTTGGATGCAAAACTTTTTAATTAGGGAAAAATCACCTTTTGTATAAAAATGGACACCTTTGAACAAATGCATGATTAACAAAGAATAGTCACATTTTCAATTATGGGACAGGAGGGACACTCTTCTTCCCTTATGTACTGAAGTGTGAAAAGGACAAAATTATACAAAAGTGATGAGTGTATTTTTGTAAGGAATGTGTGTATGTGTGAGTTTTAGGCAGTTGTGTGTTGGAGCTGACTCACAGTGGCTTGTGAGAGCCATTGTGTGCCTATATTTTCCAAAGTCTATATTCAGTGACATCATGTTCAATGGCATGAAATTAGCCATAGTGGGAGTATTTACACCATGGAAATTGGCAAATACTACAAGTCAGGGTTTTATTTTTGCTTCAGAGCTCACTGTTAAACAATAACCAGTACACCGCTGGGGTTGAGACTCACTGCCTTCAGTTAATGTGCACACAACACTGTGCGGCATTAGTGCATCTAGTGGCTGGAGAAGGGACACATCCCAGATGCATCAGAACCAGCTGGCCCAGCCACAAACACAGCAGTTGCCGCTCTCCCCATATATCTATACTTCTCTAGTTCCTGCAGTAGGTGAGGGCTGGATGGAAAGCTAACCTTTCTCTCATGTGGGTGAAAGGTGGCCTTGGTTCTAGTCCCCACTGTCTGAACCTGTCTGTCTAGTATTTTCCCTGACTAGTCCACTTGCCTGTCATCACTCCATCTGTTTGCACCTCCCAGCAGGGCCAGGGCTCCTTTCTTGGAGCTGCATGACCTTGCCCTTGCTTGTGCTTGCTCCTCCCATAGCTGAGATCAGTGCTACTCAAACTTTAGGGGAGTCATCAGGAGAGCTTGTTAAAATACAGATTCCAAGGTTCTGTCCCAGAGATTCTAACTGCGAAGGTCTGGGGTGAGCCCCGAGAATCTGAATTATTGACAAGCATATTGTTTTTAGTGTTATTGACATTATTATTGGCAAACACTATTATTATTAGCATTACTGACATAGCATTATTGACAAGATGCTGAAGCCAGAGGTTCCTGGGCCACATTGATGGCCCAGCCTGGAGGCTCCTTAAAGGCCTTGAAGGCCAGCTCCCTTCAGCCATGTTCTGTCCATACACCGCAGGTTCTCAGGGAGAAAAGAGCAGAGTTGTTTTAAAGAAACATGGATCCTAATCTCTAGGAGGTGAAAAAACCTTCCGGCAGACAAAGTTTCTGACTATTATGCACACAGGTGGGCGCAGAATACCACATTCCCAGGTTCCCAGAGAAGAGGACACTTTTTCGCAAGAACTTTATCAGATGGAAATGTGAAAAATTCACACAACTGCCAAGACAGTGGGACCTCATGAGCTCAAGTATTCTGAGTATTTGAAACCATCTGAATGATTTATTGATGTGCTCTCAGGCTGTTGTGTAGACATAAACCTCACAGCCATGGACAATGCTTGTGAGAGGAGGAGTCAGTCTTTACCAACCTAACCCAACTTGTTTTTTTTAGCAGCAAACCACTTTGACTCTGGCAATTTTCTTAGCAGGGAAAAGCTTAGATGGTTGTGTGGTTTCTAGTTTTACTCTTTTTCATTTTACACGTGAAATCTTTGGGATCAGATTGGTTTTCTTTAAAACTCTGGTCCCAATTAATTTATACTGACTTGATTAAAAAGAGAGAGAGAAATTGCTACCTTTAAGAGATTTTGACCTCAAGTCCTCTGATATTTGAGACAAATTTTTTTATCCCTAGGGATGCAATTTTTCAGTAGCATGTAGGCGTTTCAAGTAAAGGAAAGAGTAATGAAAAATCTAATATAAAGACTGTAATTTTCTAAAGAAGTCTGTTCCTTGTTAAGATCAAGTGCATGTCAGTCATCTTATATTTTTGGAACAGCCACTGAATGCGGGAACTGTACTGGTGCTTTTCCATGTATGGAAAATCTTATCCAGTGTAATCAGTTTTTCTACTTCAATAAACATACTAAATCAGAACGAGGTAAATGAGACATTTTCTATATCTCACCGGCATAATTAATATATCTGAGTTAATTAATATACATATGTAGGTATGTATATATATGTATACACACTCCTTTTTTATTTAGTAGAAAAGACCCCCGACCTTATAAGACTTGGGCTTGAATTCTAGTCCCATCGCAATGGGTCTCATCTTGTTCATCTAAATAATGGTAGAAGAATGTTTGTCTTAAGTACGACATAGGGAGGTTGTAAGAACCGCATGCAATGATGTATGTAAAAGTTTTATTCAAGAGTAAGAACAAAATTAGTATAGTTTGAAATAATATGTAGGTTTTGAATATAGTTTATAAACATTACATTCTATATGCAAGAAGAGCATTCCAGCCTTATACTTTCAACTCCTTTCCTTTATTCCAATTCCCTCCCGTAGTATGATAGGATTATTGCATTATTATTTGGAGATGGAATGATTATATTCTGAGCTGAATTATTGTATTATCATTTTAAGAGGAACACTGTAAAAATGTTTCATTTTCCTTTTCACTTTTTTTTTTTAACCTTTCTTTCTTTTCAGTAGCAACCAGTGTGTGTCTGGAAGTGTCTCAGCATAAAGTGGGTTTTCACATACTAGTTGGTCAGAGAGTTAGAGGTCTGGCCAGCTGCTGCCTGCCAGCTGGGGAGGAAAGAGTCGGTCACACCCCCTCGTTAGCCCCTAGAGAACTGGGTCTCACGACTCCCTGTATCATTTCTCCTTTTTCCTGCCCGTCTTGGAAGTGTACCCTGGTTTTTGAGGTGGCCTCAGCATGGTCTGCAGTGCCTGCCTGCTTATTCTTCTCTTTCCCAAATTGCAAACCTGATGTTAAAAGAGAGGCAATTCTATTACTTAAAAATATTTCTTTCCTTTGTTCCCTCTGTTTCTAGCTCATTATACACATAGCAACTTTGTGTAAATATATATTAAACATCAGGGCCCACTGAACGAAGAAAGAAATTACCAAATTATACTATCTAATGAATCTAGAATATAAACACTTCACAATTTATTAGATTTATCAAAGACAGTAGCATAATTTCCTTCCTTGGGTATTTTTCCTGTTTACAGAAGTAACAGAAGTTAATCATAGAAAATGTGGAAAACACAATAAATACGGAAAACACAAAGAAGAAAAAGATTTATTAGATTTGTCAAAGACACTAGCATAATTTCCTTCCTTGGGTATTTTTCTTGTTTACAGAAGTAATAGAAGTTAATCACAGAAAATGTGGAAAACACAATAAATATGGAAAACACAAAGAAGTAGCAAATCATACATTATTCTACCATTCAGAGATAATCCTTATTAATATCTTTAGAATAGCTTTCTAGTCTTATTTTCTTTGCACGTATGTATATATATATATATGCATACACACTCTTTTTTCACATATTTAAGATTATACTGTAATTATGTGTTTTTTTCTTTTAACCAACAAACATTCATTTCTCACAGTTCTGGAGTCTGAGAAGTCCAAGGTCAAGGTGTGGGCAGATTCAGTTCCTGGTGGTGAGGGCCCTCTTCCTGGCTTGCACTTGTATCTGTGTCCTCACCTGGTAGAGGGAGAGAGCTCTGGTGTCTCTTCCTCTTCTCCTAAGGACACTAATCTCATCAAGGGGCCACATCCTCATGACTTCATCTAAACCTGATTACTTGCCAAAGTCTCCACCTCCAAATACCATCACTTTGGGGGCTAGAGCTTAAATATACATATTTGGAGGGAGGAACACAAATATTTAGCTCATAACATTCTGCACCAGTTCCCCCCAAATTCATGTTCTTTCATGCGAAATACATTCATTCCATCCTAACAGTCCCCAAAGTCTTGGCTCATTTCAGCATCAATTTTAAAGTCTAAAGTCCACAGTGTCATCTAAATATCATCTAAATCAGATATTATAATTATGTTGTATAGCTTGAATCTTATATGGTCTATATTTAACATTTCCCATATTATCAAGTACTCTTCCATAGTACAGACCCTAGAACAGAGTAGGTATTGAGTAAATATTTGCTGAATTAATTTTTTTAATCCATTTTTTAATGGATGTATAATGTTGCATCATATGAAAATACCATAATTGATTTCATCAATTCCCTCTTTTGTCCATTTTAATATAGAAATATCATGGGGGAAAGTGAGAAGTTTTTTGTGTAATTATGGCTCCCGTGAGGGGAGGAAGAGACACCTTCTGGTATGAAAGCAGCCAGCCATTGGATGCTCTCCTAGGGCAAGGTCTGAGGGAAGGAGTGTGGAACTTTCAGTAATGACTGTGAGCCTTTTACGTAAATTTTATTTCAGATCACTCAGTGACTCGCCTATTAAACCTGGAATAATGTGAAGAGAAGATCCTAAAGTGAGTTCAGAAACACTCATATGGCTTGAATCAGCTAGTGAGAATGCCGTCAGCTGCAAGAAACAGAAGCTCAGCCCAAACTGGCTTAAACAATAAAAAAGTGTACTGAATCATGTGAGTGAAAATCTAGAAGCTGGTCAGACTTTAAGCATGGTTCGATCAAGCCATCTGTCTTTTTTCCCTGTGATTGTCACAGCTCTTCACTCTGCTATGGACAGATTTAGTTCTCAGGCTAGTTCCCCTGGAGGTCTTGAGGTGGCTGCTATTAGTCGTCAGAGCTACATACCTTCTTGTTCACAAAAAAGTAAGAAAGAGAACGGGAGAGCGGACATGGCCTGTCTCACAAAAGAAAGGAATAATTTCCCCCTGAAGAATTGAGCAAATCTCTCCTATGTTTCATTGGCCCCAAATGGGCCGCCATTCCTCACCCAATTACTGACAGGGGGAACAGGAATGGGATTACCATGATTAACTCACACTAACCAGCTAGGGTGAAATAATTGTTGGTTTGTGTCATACATTTCTGTGTGACAAGCAACCACCAAATTCCAACAATAAGCATTTATTTAGCTCATATCTCTGTGTCTTGGCTGGAGGCTGGCTGATCCAGGCTGGCCCAGCTGACATGGTGTGGCTGGTGCATCTCTGCTTCATGTACCTCTCCTTCTCAGCTTCACGTAGCTTTTCCTCTTGGGACCCCAGGCAAGTTCTTCTCATGGTAGAAGACAAGGAAGGCAAGTGCAAGCAGGTGAGGCCTCTTAAGGCTGGGGCTTGGAAGTGAGAAACCATCCCTTCTGTCTCATTTGACTGGCCAAAGCAAGTCGCATGGCTAACTTAAAGTCAAGAGGAGGAGTCATATATTCTGTCTGGTTAGTGGAGGAACTTCAAAATCACATGACAAAGGGTGTGGACAGTGCTAAGACTAAGCTGGAGTGAGTGAACAGTTGTCTTCAGTGAAAAGTTTTAGGGGGTGCCAAGACATTTAATCAAGATAAATAATACTTTAATGAAATTTTTAAAAAATAAATATTAATGCAAAAAAAATTCATGATGAGCAAAATATGAACTTTTAAATAAAGACAGGATTGGCATAAGGAGGGGTAAAGAATTAGGGCCAATAACTCAATCTTCCATAGGTCACCAGCTCCAGGATTGTCATGCTCGGCTTTAGGAGACTCACAGTGAACTCTGCCTTTTGAGGTTTGTTGTTTGTTTCCTTCTAGGTCTATAGCTCCAGTATCTGGTTATCCTGGAAGTCTCTAAGAAATCTAATAGGAATAATCTCAAGAAAATACTTTTAAGAATAAAATATTCCTTCAGACTTTTTGATTAAAAAAAGAAAACAAAACAATAAATGAGTTCCATTCAATGGTTCTTGCCCATTAATTCATTTTTTGTTTGCTAGCTTAAGAATTGGTACAATTTCCATAAAAATTAGAATTAGTTAGGTGGTACAATGATTCTCTAGAGACTGAACCTCATGATACTTTTAGATTTTAAATATAGTACATGTTTTGACAAAGTACAGTTAATGTCAGTTTGGATTGATCACAAGTTATGCCATGGGTGCTTAACTTTTTATAAATGAGATTAGCTTAGAAATTCAAGAGCATACATTTGTGTGGGGAGACCTTTCTTCTGTCTTATTTGGTGAGTGATGTGCTAATCCCAGCAGTGAGGATGTAGGTGGAAAGGAAAGACTTCTGAAGTTCACAGGACTTGTGTGTGGAGCTGCCATGGTCCGTGGGCTGCCACAGAATTATGCAGGAAATAATTTTCAAGGAAACAAAAAGAAAAACATTACTGGATCCAAAATTCTATCATTGTTTTATTTAGTAAGCAGATCTCTTCTCTATCTTGAAATGTGAGAGCTACAACTTACTTCTTCTTAAAGTTTTCCCAGTGGAAATCATAGGCTGGGTCATATGGGGTGACAATCACCCCTGCCCCAATTCAGCAACACCCAGAAACTTATGGGAAGAAGGGGTAGGGTGGGGGCTGGCACCACACCAAGGAGAAATAAGAATCTCATTATGTGGTGGGAGCAGACCAACGCTCAGTGAACTGTTAGCCTCAAAATATTTCCTGTGATGGCCTGACGTGGGGTCTGAGGTTATAGTCATTTATATAGTTGATTAAGGTACTGCATCTCCAGGAGGCGCTTGTCAAAAGGCCAACATGCCAATGGAAAGAGTTAACTCAGGAAGTGCCTGACTCAGAGTGACAAAGCTGTGCATCCAGTGGGATTTAAAGTGGAAACAGTGAAAGAAGGAGTATAAATCCTTGAAAAGCTGGTGAAAGCTGGATAGCGTGGAGGACAGAAAGTGCTGTTTGGAAATAAGCATGAGAGCAAGGGAGGTTCTTGGAGAAAACGATTAGGAGAGGTGGAAATGAAGCCAATGGTCTCAGAGGCCTCTAGGTTGATATATTAAGCATTAGTATTAAGTGAATTTCATAACATAGGGTGGTAAATATGATTTCCTAAGAATAACCAAGATTTGGAGCAAATATAGCAAAGGAAAGGATAAGCCAAATCAAAATCAACATACCCTCTAAAGGTTACTTAGCTAGTGTGATGCTATATTTCCCCCTAAATTTCCACTTTGAAATCTATTTTATACTGTCTTAAGAGTTATTCCTTTTCTAAAACCCAGATGTAATCATGCCATTTCCCTGATATAAAAAGGTTAGGTGATTTTTCTCTGTCTGGAAGCTAAAGCTTAGACTTCACTGCATGGCCTAAAATGCTCTTTAAAATCTGGCTTTATCCTACTTCATTCAGCATCCAAACCAAATACCTAGTGAGGACCTACTCCGTGCTGTTTCAGGATCTGTATATCCCAGCGGACAAAAGCTGCTTCCTGTCCATGCCTCCCATACTGTAGCCACACAGACCCCTCCTTGTTCCCACACTTATGCAGTGTCCCCTGCCTGGAAGGCCCTTCTGTCCTTTGCCGGGGAACTCTTCCTTATCCTTCAAGATCCCCCTCGCATGCTCACTCTTCACCGTAGCCTTCCCTCACCGGCCAAGAAGAAATGATTGCTCTCTTCTCTGCTTTCAAATAGCTCACTGTTTGTGCTCCAAGTATAGCACTCAGAATTTTATTATGATGACGATGATTAGTTTTTTATCCATCTCTCGACCTGGTTTGTAAGACCCGTGGCAAAGTAAGAGCCTGCAACAGAGATGGAGGCAGTTACTGGCTGTGAGTAAGTGAGGGAAGAAGTGAGTGCAGGAGACGCACCTGAACAGGAAAGCACACGCCTGCAGGTGAGGACGCCGGGGAGCGTGGGGCGAGGAGCAGAGGACAGAGGGAGAGTCTTTAGTTAGAGTTGTCCATAGGGTAGGTTCCAGATTTGTAGGTCCTGGTGGGATGTTTTGGAGGGCCCAAAGCTGAAGAGGGGCACATGGGGGATAGACCAGGAGGTGATGCTGAACTGTCAGGAGTAGAGTTCTGTCTGCCTAGTGCCACAGCCATGCCTTAGGCACTGCTCTAGGCTCTGGGGTGCTGAGACCTAGAATCCCTTCTGGTAAGGTAGGTGCCTGTGCATGTGTGAGTATGTGAGAGAGAGACAGAGAGAGAGAGCGTGAGTGTGTGTGTGTGTGTGTGTGAGTGTGTGTGTGTGTGTGTAGGGACAGGGAGCAGAGGAGGGACTGTAGCATAGCCAAGTTTGAACCTAGGTGAGCAAAGAGAAAATTAAAGAACACATAGGAAGGAGTCTTGCCAATATGGCTGTGTCCACCCAGCATTTCTCTGCTGGGTAATTTGGCCTCTGAGTGTATTGCATATGTCGGGGGAATGGAGTGTGGCGAGGGAAGACGGGTGGCCACATGTCCTTGAAGAGGCAGAACTGTGGCAGAAGATGAATAGACAGGATCACTGGAGGTTGGGAATGTGACTGCTCCTGCGACAAGGTAGAGAAAATGGCATCTGCCCTCAGGAACAGATCACAAAACAGGCACAGGGCCAAGGCATAGCAGTGATGGGGGAGCTGGGCAAGCCGCGCCTCACCTGCTGGTCTCATGTCTCTTATGGCAGGCTCCAGAAAATCCCTGATGGAGCTTGCTGACAATTTCATTCCCCAGAGGGTACGAGAAGGAACTAGGGAAACTGCTCCCTTTGCTAATTTTTAATGCACAAGGCAGAAATCGAGTACACACAGTGCTACTTATGGGCACCTTGGGAGAAAGTTTGTGATAGCTGGCCAGGGAAACGCAGACATGTACAACTTTTATGAACTCTAAAAGTGTGGAATGCCGATTTCTTAAAATTCAGGGGAAAGATGGCCGTGATTCCATGGCCCAGGATTTTTGGAAGAGAAAAATCCTCCAGAGAGTCTGATGCACTTTTAACTGAGACTTGGAGTGTGTAATTACAACTGATCTTATTGAGAATAAAAGGGAGGATCCCCTGTGCCCCTCAACAGAGCGGCTGCACCAGCAGCTCTCTAATGAGCTCTGAATCTGAACGGGAAGTTACAAAACCAGCTAGAAAAGCATATAATCAAGATGAAAACAAGTAAGAAACACAAGATGCATAAGTAAGAATCATGCCAGAGAGGACAAAATCCGAAATGAGCTGAGGGTGTTGTGAATGTGTAGAAAGACCACAGAGAAGACGTTTATAGTCTTATTAAGTCAGAAGATCAAGGGCCGTGTGCTTGGGTGATGAGGGAACCCAGTGGTTAAGAGCAGGGACTCTTACTTCTCAGCTTCCCTATCTACAAAAGGGGCATTAGTGGTACTTGCCCTGTAGGGTTGTTTTGAGAATTAAGCAAAATAACATGTGTGAAACACTTGGAACAGCATCTGGCCCATGGTAGGAGAAGTCCATGGCATGCCCGAGGCCATCTGTGTCCTTACAGATGTATGAAGTAGGCTCCGAGCCAGGTGCCAGGGATGCAGTGGTTACCAGACAGAGGAAGTGCCACCCTCATGGAACTCACATTTGTGAGGGGGACATAAGGCCATCCTGAATAACCTTGCAGGAGGGGATGTGGGGCAGAGGGGAGAGCTTACCTGAGCGAGAAAGATTTAGAATGAGCTGGGGAGAGGGTGATGGGGAGGGTAAGGGAGCTGCAAGAGGGGAGAGCTTGGCATCTCAAAGTTGCCATGACTGCTGGGCATGGAGAGCTGCAAAGTGGCTTAGAGAAAGCAGAACTCTTGCACTTTCTGGTTTGTTTTAATCTTCTTTGCCAATGAGAAATGATTTGAGACAGAAAGCGTCTAAATATAGGAGAGGAGAAGTCAAAAGCACACCTAGCTCTTCCAATATCAGAGCCGACCCCTCCACCTAAGCCACTGGCTCC
The DNA here is from genome assembly GCF_000696425.1 of Galeopterus variegatus. Classification (NCBI taxonomy): domain Eukaryota; kingdom Metazoa; phylum Chordata; class Mammalia; order Dermoptera; family Cynocephalidae; genus Galeopterus; species Galeopterus variegatus. The sequence goes on along the minus strand of NW_007727381.1, from coordinate 114,702 downwards.
TGCCTTCCTGGCTTTAAAAAAAGTAATATTCTTTTTAATGTCATGCTCTCTCTTTCTCTGTCATATCACAAAAATCTACAGCCCTGAACCTCTTCAAAAAATGTCTGGCAAACTCTCAGCACCTTGGTTACAAGCATGGACCCTCTTGTTGAATGCCGGGTTTAAACACCAGCTCAGCCACGTGGTGGCTGCTTGACCTGGGAAAGATACTCAGTCTCTCTGCACATCATGAAATGGGGATAATATTGGTATCTACACACAGGATCTCTTGAGAATTAAATAAGCTAATACATGTAAAAATGCTTCTATGAGGGTACTTCAAAAAGTTTGTGGAAGAATAGAAAGATAATACAAATCTTTTTGAAACTTTGAAGTGCCCTCAGATTATTATATTGCTTGCTGTTATTTCTCATCTTTCTAGATTCTGTTTGGTGCCACCTCTATCTGGCACATATCCTTTCCTGAACTCCCAGGAGTAATTGACGACACCCTCCCTCATGTTCCCTCAGCAGCCCATACAGTCTTCTGGGTATATTTTGTTGCATGATTCTCTTTACTTAATTGTCTCTTCTAAGCCCTCGCTCTCAGACTACGAGCAACCTGAGGGCAGGAAACTAGTCTCCTTCATCTTTGAGTTGTCAGCATTTGGCATAGTCCCCAGCACGTACAGGAGGTTAATTGAAGGGATGGAAGGAAGGATGAATGGATAAATTCATCCCTAAAGTCCCTTCTTATTTAGACAGTTTCCAAATACATCAGAAAGCCTCAACGTTTGTGTTTGTTTGTATTCTGGTACACCTATTAGGACATCATTTTATTGATGTGCATTGTCTAATTTTTCTTTCTTTATGTCAGTCATGTTCCAAACTGAAACTATGCATTTCTTCGGCTCATGGGCTGAATCTCCTTTCTTTGGTGTCTTTTTCAGTTGCTCACTCGAGGAGTCTGAGCCTGACTAAGGGAAATCGCTCTTTATCCATCTTGCTAAATGGAATGGGATAATCGAAGGAGGAAGTGTGGAAGTGGCTCCCCTTGGGAAGTTCTGAAGACAGTGACCAGAATTTCAAGAGGTGTTTCACAACTGTGAAAATACATATTTGGTCTTCATCCCTATCTCCTGACATATAACTCCTAAAGTCCTTTGAATCCAAAGTGGTAAGAGTCTTTTTGCATGCCGACAATGGCTGGCAGCCTGTAGGTAGCTTCAGGATGGGGGCTGTCACAGGAAAGACCAGGGCTACTTTCAGTCCCAGCCCCCAACCTCTGGGGAGGGAAGAGAGACTGCAGGTGAAGCTGATCACCAATGGCCAACGATTTAATCAATCATGTCTATGTAATGAAGCTTCCATAAAAACTCAAGAGGTCTGGGTTTGGAGAGCTTCTGGATGGCTGAACATGTGGAGGTTCCTGGAGGGTGGCATGTCTGGGAGGGCATGGAAGCTCCATCCCCATATCTCGCCCTATGTGTCTCTTCATCTGTATCATTTGTAATGTTCTTTATAACAAACCAGTAAATGCAAGTATGTGTTTCCCTGAGTTCTGTGAGCTGATCAAGCAAACTAATCAAACCCAAGGAAGGATTTGTGGGAATCCTGACTTATAGCTGGTTGGTCAGAAGTTCCAGAGGTCTGGGCTTGAGACTGACATCTGAGGTGGAGGGCAGTCTTGTAGGACTGAGCACTCGCCCTTTGCAGTCTGACCCTATCTCCAGGTAGATAGTGTTGGAATTGGATTGGAGGACACCCCACTAGTGTCTGCTGAGGAAATGCCGGTTTACTTCCCAGGAGGGAGAAATCTCCACACATTTGGACACAGAAGTCGGTCCTCTGTGTTAATGATTGTGCTGTGAGGGCAGAGGAAAAACTGTGTTTTTTCCACTCATTCAACAATATAATAAGGGAAAAGGAACCAACCCCTTAAGTGAAGAACCTTCAGCCACTTCCTGGGTTCACATTTCAATTTCATTTCTTTTCATCAACTCCTCCCCTTTGATGGTGTAGTGCAGTGAAAACTATTAAGAACAGCAGGAAACTTAAAGGGGACCCCTTAATGGGACGGGGTTAAGAAGAGGTCCATTTCAGAGAACAGCCCTTTACTCTAATGGGGTAATCCTTTCAGTGTACAGCATGAAGGTAAGTCAGTATGTTGAAATACAGTCCATCCACATCCCGTCTGGAGTTACAAGATTACATTATATAGTAAAAGGGCTCAGATAAGGTGTCTCCTGTTTTTCAGGTTATGGGTTTTTCAGGTTATGGGAGTGGGGAAGGGTATGCACAAACCGATTTCCATTTCTTGGCACACAGAAACTAGATGTAATATCAATCTGTTATAAATAAACATGATGTCTCCTCCAACATTCGTCATCTCTTCTGACTATTCCACTTGATCTGTGAAAACGAGATTAGTTGAAGACCTGTCGTGGATTTTAAAGCTGAACAAGATATATTGATTATACAAATATATTTATGTCACTATATATCTTAATAAAATAACATTCCCGTCTGGAGAGTGTGTCAGTCTGGAAAGCCTGCCCAAAACCAGATCTATTTACTTAAATCGGGAAAGGCAAGGGGCCATGCTGGCAGCCAATCAGTTTGTCGTGCTCCCTTGGTTGAACACGGATAACAATGTTGGGTGCATACAAGCAGATTTCTGAAAGGAGGGAATGAACCTCTGTGTTTACATTATGAATCAGCAGACAACTATTTCAAATGCTGAGACCAACAGCAGGCATAGCCGATTTCTTCTCTCTTTTTAGATTTCCAACCTATATGGAGAGTCTAATGAAATTTCAGATGCACAACCTAATTTCTGGGGACTCCAGTTTTTATAGCAAAGTGATGAAAAGGCTGAGTTCCCAGGGTCAGCATTTATGAAGCACCTTCTGGCACAATACTGTTGGTAATTCCCCAGGGAGGAAGTGACTGGCACAGCCTGCACCCTTGAATGGCTTCTCCAGGGGCCAGACTCTATGGGGATGCTGTAGTCACACACCCCAACAATAAACAGAAAAAGAACAGGTTCATTTAGATTTCCAAGTGCTAACAGGTTTTATTTTATATTTAAAAATTACTGTCTATTGAGGTTAGTGTTAATGTGACCCAGGGCGATTATTTGAGTTATCTCAAACCTTAAGGGAGTATGTTGATACCATATTCCTGTGAAGAAAAAAGAAAATTAATCAGACCTGATAGAGACAAATGCTGGATCTATGAAACCAATACAACTAGAGACCAAAGACTGGAATTGACATCATCAAAATGATCGCTTAAGTTTGAGCATGATCCCTATAACAGCACTGTTTAAATGCAAGTGTGTTTGACAGGCAGGTGTGACATACCAAGCAGTGATGTCCCCATGATGTAGAGATCAGTTGATCAATTTCCTAATGGAGAGCTGGAGCTTGATGGCACAAGGCAGAGAAGATTTGATGGCTGAGTGGATGAGGCGAGGGCAGGAGCCTGCGGGAGGCAGGGGTATCTAAGGACGACCCCAGGGCCACCACGAGCAGCCTTTGTTGGGCAGTGGAGAGCAGAGGCCACAGCCAGAAGGCCAGGAGTGGGCCTTAGGTCACATTTGCTTCTTCCCCAATTCCTCCTGCTTCTCATCAGTGACTACATGTTCAGAGAAGCCATCCCAAAGTCTGGTTTGGTGGCTCTGTACACATGCAATCAGACTCTAATTCTTTGGCTTGAGCTATAAAAGAAATCACAATTTGGTTTGTAAATCACTCCAGATAGTATCATGTGGAACTGATTTCTGGTTATATTTGCTTGGGAGTCACATATGTAGTCTTGAAGATTAGCAGTCAGTTTGGCCTTCCTTTTTCATCTCACTTCTATGTACAGTGTTGAAATAGGGGCTGGCAAGTGGAATTAATTTGCAAACAGATTTTAAACTAAAATACCTTTGCAGACATTCAACCTTTTCAAACACAATGGATTAGTGTCTGATAGAAGGAAACAAATATATTATAATAACTTGTAATGGCACTTTTAGAACATTAAATGGCAGCCAGCTGCAAGACAGACAAATAGACACTAAAATCATTTACAGTACACGGGATTAACATCCTATTGATTAAGAGTTTAGGCAAAAATTCACCATTTGAAAAAAGCCACCATTAGAAAACAGAGAAAATGGAAAAATGGCTTGCCTACATATATTACCAAGTAAATTTATCCAAAAATGTACTGTCTTAGTCTCCTCAGCTGCTATAACAAAATACCATACATTGAGGGCTTAAATAACAGAAATTTATTACTCACAGTTCTGGAGGCTGGAAAATCCAAGATCAAGGTGTTGGCAAAGTAGATTTCATTCTGAGGCCTCTTCTCTTGCCTTGTAGGTAGCCACGTTTGTGCCTTTGTCCTTACATGACCTTTTTTTGTGTGTTTGTGTGAAGAGAACTCTGGTGTCTCATCCTTTTAACATAAGGGCACTAGCCCTACTGGATTAAAGCCCCATTTTTATGATCTCATTTAACCTTAATTATCCATAAAGGCCTTATCTCCAAATATAGTCACATTGAGGGTTAGTGCTTTAACATATGAATTTGAGGAGGAGGAGGACACACATTCAATCCATGACATATACCATAATTAAATTTGTAGCCCTAAATATTCATATTAGTTAAAATATAACTATTTGACTTTCTTATGCTTTAAAATATAAGTATTTGATTCAGTCTTAGTAGAAAGGTAATTAAAAACAACTCAATAGATATTATACTTGAAATTTGTTCATTATATTGTAAGTTATACCACAATGAAGACAGAATAAAGAGGTAATGGAAAGAGTAGAAAAATAAAGGTAATGGTTCTTGATTTGAATCTCTCTAGTCAACAAGGCTGTGGTGTTATCACTATCCTTTTAGAATAATGATGATGATGATGATATTCTACAGTTTTATAGCACTTTACAGTTTGCAAAACGTTTAGGCCTGCCTGACCTTATTTACATTGGAATTCCAGAAGCTCTGCCTGAAAGCCTATGTCTATTGACGGGAGGTGGGTTCCAGCAGGGAGGGGCTTTTGGGGGTCTTCCCGTGGGTGCAGAGAGATCGCCACTGTTCTGTGATCCAGAGGAATTCTGCCACCACAGCAGAAGGTGGTGACTTCTTTGGCACAAGGGAGGGACAGTCAGACTGAACTCTTAGATTCCTCTTCTCCTCCTGAGCTAAGCAGGAAGATCCTTGCAAGACAGATAAGGAGGGTCCTTGCCACACTCAGGCTACATGGGTAAAGTCCTTAGCTGAGAGTCTAGTTCCTAGAGAACCTCCAATAAAATGTCTTTATTAGGATTAATAATAAAAGTAGCACAGTGGGGCAGTTTGGGACATCCATCAGTATGGTCAGCCTGGCCATTCTGGTGCTGAAACTCCTGCTACTTTCTGCCACTTTCAATCCCACTGATGCCTGTTGCTGAGCTGTCAGCTCTGGTCAAAGAGGTCCCTTTTTTCCATCTTGGGGCTGCTTCTAGCCCTGTGGCTGAGGATTTGAATAGACTGGCCATAAAAGCCTGATCAACAGGCCAAGTTTACCTGTTGGAACACTGTCTACTAGTCTGTCAGGACAGGAGATACCTCCACAGTGTTCAGCATTATGTCCCTAGCCCTGAATTCAGTACCTGGCACCTAATAGGTGCTCAATAAGTATTTGTTGAACGAGATCTCACACTTCACAATTCTGAGCCTAGAGGAGGCAACCAAGTGCCAACTTCAGGAGATAACTCACCCCTTATTAACAACAATTGAAAGCAAACAAACAAGAGAACAAAATAAAGAAGTCTGTAGAAGCAGCTCGAATAAAATGCAGCTGGATTTTTCTTGCTGATACCTAAGCTCACTAAATTTAAGTGAAATGTCCCAACAGCATGTCAAAACATCATATTCATGACATTGTTTCGATGATGCTGCTGTGGCTGGAGCCATGGCCTGCCTATCCAATGGCTTAGCCTCTGCTTCCCAGCTCAGTTCCTTGCTCAGGTGACCTCACCACACAATCCTGGTAAGCTCTGGTCATGGCAACTTTGGGTGAGGTTTAAAGTAATGGAGACCAAGAGGCTAGGCCCAGCATTAGCTTGGGCTTGTCTATCAAGCGATCATATGACAATTGTGTTGATAACAGACATGCCAGCCTCACTGGGAACACAAATGCTCTGCATGTGTCATATCTGCAGTGATCCCTTTCTAAGAGTCACTTGAGTTTTAGACAGAGAAATGCATTCATAGCTGGGTATCAGTTGGTGAGGTACTGACATTCCACAGTCAGTTGAGTTAATCCCTTGTAGAGGTCCCAGAGATATTTCCACTGCTCCTGTCTTCTCTTCCAAACTGGTCATCTGAATATGATAAATGTGAGTTTTGCTGCTAAGATTAGACATTCCCTCAACCCTAGCTGTGTTAAGTGGGCTGGTTTTGAACATGAACATTAAAGAAGTAAAAGGAAGGCAAATTTTGGCTGTGTCATCTGAGGCGTGATAGTCTCCACAGCCAAGTAAAGAAGCTTCCTTTGAAAACTGGCTGTGCTCACCCAGCCTACAGAAGACAGCAAAGGCAAGTCTGTGTTTTAAAAGGGAAATGTGTTGTGCGCCCTGAGCTCAGGCAGCTTCCAGGACATGCAGCTTTCATCCTTCAGTTCATCTCACAGTGAGAATTGCTCCTATCAGACAGCGCTGGGTGGGATCTATTGAGTATTGATTGTGCTGGATGATACGTAGTCCTTGGAGGAATCAGGGAACCATGACGGTATGCCACTTCGGGAGGCCAGGGCCCAGAGTGGTGGGCACTTGTCCAGCCAGTGCCCTTGCTCAGTGCTGGGACAGGGGGTGCAGCCTGACAGGCGGCAGGAGTACTGGGTACATGTGGTGCCTCTCAGGGGCAGGAGGCAGGAGCTGGAGAAGAGAAACCAGCAATGGGGACCACATAGTCCCTTAGGGGACTAGCTCTTGGGCACATGTGGGAGTCCCCCAGAGGCCTCCCGAAATACATTATGAGAAGACTTTGCAGAGTGGAGTTGTACAATAGCAAGTAGGAGTGAGTAAAATAGAGGAAGAAAACAATTTTTGTATAAGTTTCCTTGCAAAGAAACAAAAGGAAGATCATGTATTACACATGGTTTTGTATCTTACTCTGTTCACTTAGCATCATTTCAAGAACATCTTCGTATACTCTTACACATAGCATTATTTCTTTCTAAATTCCAAGGAATTCTTTATGCTCAGTTATAACATTTCATAGCGCCTAACACAATCTGCAGAAGGGAACTCCATACAAATAAATTAAAATATTTTACTTAGGTCAATTTAGAAAATGTAGAGAGTTGGGAAGATAAATTATTTGGCTGTGCAGTGGCATGTCGGACCAAGTACAATATAGCAAAATATCAGTCTTACAACAAAAGTCAAAGGAAAAGATTATGCTGAAAATTGCTCCTGGCGGACTGGCCTCCTGGTTATTAATTCAAATGTCCCCCCTATTGGTACTGTTAATGGCTTCAAACAGCTCTTGTCTCCTTTTATGCAAGGGGAAAACTGGACCCATTCCAAACAAAATAGCAGTAGCAGAAGGAAGCCAACATTTGCAGCATTGTTAGATAACTCCAACTATTAATTTTCTTCAACTGAGTCCCTTTTCATTTTTTACAGATATTTCCTATACTGCCTAAAACTACAAGTTAGACATTCCTAATACTTAAAAATATTTTTAAATAAAAAAGAACTTTCCCATTTGATTAGCATCACCTCTCCTGGGCTATTTCACCAACGGAATGTACTGAGAGAGCAATAGAAACCTCAGATGTGGTGGTGTTTTTGGTTCTCGGTTGGGGACGGTAGTGAAGATGGAAGGGGGCATTAGAATCTTCGGGAACAGGGAAAAAAGCTAGGCAGAAATAATTTGAAAAAGCTCCTCACAGGATTATGACATGTCCCCAATTTGAAAACTACCTATTTAGAGATACAGAATCTTTGAATTTAAGGCATCTCCAGGTTCAGCCAACAATACCTCCTACTTCATGTGGGAACCTCCTGTGTTTGATCTTGTGACTTATGCTTGGATACCTCAAATGAGGGTGAACTCTCTGGACATCATATTCCTTAATATTTAGAGAGTATCTCTTCTTCTTGAGCTCTGTGTAGTGGTCATTTTACATTTTTTGGATACTAATCCATTCTCCCTTCCTAAGAGGACCATGACCTTCTTTTGCGGAATAACCTGTTTTCTGCTGGAGCAGCCTGAGTTGGACAAATAAATCTAGATGGATGTATTCCTACTGTGGAGGTCAGAGGGATCTCTGAAAGTTCCTTCTTTTTTTTTTGTCTTTTTTCGTGTCCGGCAACGGATCGCAACCCTCAGTGTCGCACCCGTACCAGACCGGGACCGGCAACGGGATCGCAACCCTCGGTGTTGCACCCGCACCTCGCTCAGCCAGTGAGCGGGAACCGGTCTGTATGTGGGATCCGAACTCTCGGCGGGAGCACCGCCGCGCTCCCAAGCGGCGCACTGTAGCAGTGCGCCACCGGGCTGGCCCCTCTGAAAGTTCCTTCTGCCAGATTCTTCCTCTTACTTCCCTGGGACAGTCAAAGGACAGGCATGTGACCTATTCATGTTGAATAAAACTCATGCACCTGGGACTTGAATCTTGAGCAGAGTGACACAAGGTCCAAAGAACCGGTTGGGCTTCTTCTATTCTAGAGGCAGTGCAGGGCAAGATGGTGAAGACATTCCTGATATCAAGACCTTTTGGAGTCATCTGTTACTTGTGGGTCCTCAGTTTGTTTCCTTAGCCTTTCTAGGAACTGGTGAGCTTCCGCATGTATATCCAATAAATTTATCTTTTTGATTAAGCTACTCAGAATACAAACTGATATATCTACTGCCTCAAAATTTACCCAACTGTTCCCAGTTCTGCTCCTTGCTGTCACACACAGTCCATCTGATCCCCCTTCAACATGACCTCTGAAATTTTTAGAGACATCTGTCACATTCCTCCTAAGATTTCTCTTCCTCAAGTGAATAGCCCAATTTCCTTTAACACTTCCTTACTATTATGGTGTATGGAGTCTTCACCATTCTGTTGTCCTTGGTATAGAGCCCAGTTTACCAAGGTCCCTCTTACAGTGTGTCATCCGGGACTGAAACCATAATCTCCATTTGCTGCTTTGACCAATTCAGACCAGTTCAGATTATGGCCAGATGTTTACTTGCTTTGACCTGAATACTCTGTTTATATGACTGCAAACAGAACTTACCTTAGCTTTTATTAACTTTATGTTCCACTCTTGACTCAGATTGAGTGATGCACAGCAGGCATTGAAAGGAGTTGTCATTGATAATAAACCTCCTGGCCTTTTCATGAGAAGTCATGCAGTCGGATGTTCTCATCTTGTATTTTTGCAATTGGTTTTGAAAACCTAAAAGTGGCACTTAGCACTTATTCCTGTTAAATGGCGTGCCTTTTGTTTTTGATCCATTCTTTCACCAATGCCATTAAACATTTTTTTTCGCACTTTCTAACCTTAGTAGTCTTTCACATCATCTTGTTTTCTATTCCTTGTTAAACATGTCTTTGCTATTTCCTTCAAGCCATTGGGAAAAGTCCTGCACAGCAGGACACAGCACCAGAGACCTCCCTCCAGGTTGAAATCAATTTATTAATCATCTCAGTATAGTATATTGCCTGCTAAGATTCCAACTTAAGTGCACTATATTTTTCCATCTTGTCTACAAGAAAATGATGAGCGGCACTGTGGGATATCTAGCTGACAGTGCCATGTACAATGTGCACTTGGCAGGTGGGGTGGGCATCCATGAAAGGAGGAAGGACATTGATTTTCTATCTTCTTTTTCATATTCACACCATTTTCCCCCAAACAAAACCTTAGGCAAAATCCCAATACATAAAAGAAAACAGTGGGTAGCTCAGGTTGAGTGGGAGTGTGGATGGGCACTGGTTGGCCAAGGGCCTGCTTGGCTTCCTGCTGGTCCCAGAGCCCTTCAGTTAACTCTTGCCAGCCCCTTCCCCTCCTCTGGCACTTCTTAAGAAAGGGATGACCTCTAGGGTCTTACAGTTTTAATTTTCAGATTTTTGATCTTGAGTAGCAAGAGTTCCCTTTATTACTTCTTCTAGCCTCAAATCTACAAATGTCATTAGGGGAAGCCAGGATTTTATCAGATAGTCTGCTTTTAGTAAGTTTCTATTTTATCTTCCAAATGTTATTGAAAACGTCCTATGTGAAAAGCTTCATGCTAGGAGCTGTTGACGAATCACAGTGTCTTGATCGACACCTTTATTAAAGACTTGGATGAAAATATAAATGACAAAAGTGTGAATGATTATTATTGTTAAACAACAGAATAAAAAATTGTCATACACCGATGGAGTGCGTGAAGGCAGGAGAAGCCACAATAAGAGAAAGAAGGGACTGCTTTGACCGTTTTGAGCCCTGGCCACTTCCAGGCTGGAGCTGCTGAGCACACGGACCAGGAGCTGGCAAAAGCTGCAGCTGTGCCCTTTGGATGGAGTTGCTTGGAGGTAGCAGGGGAGAAGAGGGCCTTGGTGGCCCTGAGGACAGCAAGACCACTAACAGATTCCCATGGACCCACATGGGAGAGAGGAGCCACAACAACTGAAAGAAAAGAACCACTCAGAGGCCAGTGAGTCATTGCAAGGGACTGGAGCAAGGCCCATCCCATGGGAAGTGTTTGCAGCATGGGCAGTGGGGGAGATGAGCCCACCAGGAAAACACTGGGGCATAGCAAGGACAGCTGATCTGCACTCCTATCAGCGCAGGACCACTCAGAGGAGACTGGTCAGGAATATAGAACTGCAGGGGGTGCAGTTTGATGAAAAGACTCAGGCCCACACCAGAGTTTCTACACAACCCAGGTGTACCAGATCTCACCAGTCCTGAAAGCACCTATAAAGTCAACCATTAAAACCTGAGCTGTGCAAAAAGCCTTCCCCAAGGAATCAGCAGCAAAGCAGCAATTTAGCTAAACCACAGAGCTCAAGTACTGGTCCCCACAGGAAGTTCTCCCATTTTAGAAGTAAGCAAAGGACAACTTATTAGTTAGAGCACAGAGTTTAAGTGGTGGGAACAGCCAATAATCCAACACAGAACTGAAAGAAAAAACAAAGTACCCACAACCAGAGACAAAGTTTGATATTAACTAGTAAAGGTCTCATTTCACCAAAGAACAGCTATAACACCTAGAAGGACCAGAAGTCCCCTGGGCTACCAAGCCAGAAAGCAGGGAGGGCTGGGGGCCTCAGTCATGCCCCCTGACACCTGCAACCAGTCCAGGGGGTGGGAGCCTCGGGCCTTGGCCACACCACCCAAAATGCACAACCAGCCCAGTGATGACCACCAAGCTGCAGCAACAAGGGCCCCAGGTTCCCGAGCTCGGGGGGTAGGGGGTGAGGGCTTTTGCAACACTCCCCTGATATCTGCATCCAGCCCAGCAATGACCAAGCCACCGCTGGAAGCTCCCAGTCTACCCTGCAGGAATGAGGGGGGCGCCACAGGCTTCGATCCCACCTGTCCTCCTTCCTCCTTCTTCCATCCCATTTCCTCCCCTTTCCCGTCTCCCTCTCCCTCCCAACTGCTCTGCAACAACATCCTAGAATGTAAAACGAAAAATAAAAAAATAAAAAGTCATAAACTGAACTGAAGGACGGTTGGAATTTCAGAGGGATAAATGTAAAAATGCCTCATTTCGATTTTAAAATGTTTAAAAATGAATTATGCAAGTATTATAACAAGGGCTTTTTGGCTTTTGCCTTTTAGGGGGAGTTGCAGGGCCAGGGTGGTGAAACATTATGTTACTATGTATGGAGAGCTGTTATGGATCAGGCATTTGATATAGATTAAGGTTAGTTTCTGGCCTTGAGAAATTTATAATCTAATAAATATCGTGGTAGTGCAAAGGAAAGCTGTTAATTGGAGAAAGCCTTCTTGAGGGGATTTTCATTTGGAGAATGCCAGATCCACAGGTCATTTGGTAAACTTAGTGCTTGTGTTAGGCTGCAGTCCCGCAGTCTCACGTTGGTGATTCAGGGATTAAAACCCCAGTTATGGCCTTTAAGAGGCTCACAGTATAATGGAGGAGACGACAAGTGGCTCAATCATAACATGTATGTAGGACAAATCTGACATAGAGATAAGAACAAGTTGCTGGGTCTTGGGCGGCTCTAGGCCAAGGCAGGAAGGAGGGTTAGTTTGCTACCCTTAGGGGCGGAACTACCAGGATAGGCTCCCTTGACATACAGTAGGGGTCTCTTGATGGTGACGCAGAGCATGGACATTGAGAGGAATGAGACTTACAGCAGACAGCCAGTGACTGAGAGTCTCTCTTACTTTGTGCTAAGTGGCCCCAGTTGTAATTTGTGCTGGAAAAGCCCTGTTGCTCACTCCTGGCCGGGTAGTCACTGTAGCATTCACGACTTTATTGGTTATTTTCACTCATCATTTATCCTCACCCATGAGTTCTCCCTGCTACCTCCACCTGCTACCTGCACAGTGTGAGGTGTGCAGACTAGCCAGGTTGCCTTAGGATGAGCAGTGTTTGTTGCAAGGCTACTTACCGTGCACTGGTACCAGAGTGGGTACTCCTTGCTGGGATATCAGCTGTGGCTCCCTTTTGAGCTTCAAGTTCCACACAGGTCACAATGGGAGAAGTACAGTGGCATTCCTCAGGAGGGGCAAGGGGGCGTGGCTGGCATTCCAAGGCTCCTTCTTATCTGGGATGCTTTCTCAGGAGGCAGTGTAGTGTGGAGGCTAAAAGCAAGGGCTTTGGTTCCAATGGTTATCAAAATGAGTGATCCTGGGCAAGCCTGCTTCTCCAAACCGCAGTTTCCTCATTTGTAAAATGGAATTCTACTTCATTGGATTAAAGGAAATAACTAATAGAAGGCAATGAGCACATTGCTTGGTACATAGAGCTAAATGCACGTTATTCTTTTTACCACCACTTCCATTGTCTGAACAAGACGTGTCCTCCCCCAGCTAATATTCCTGTCATGGACCTCACTCCCTGTCTCTACAACCCTTATGAGATCCTAATTCTGCTTTGTGTGGAAACATCAAGCTCCCCTGGCTTCTGAGTCTCCGCCTTGACCAACAGTCCTCTGAGGTCAGCCTGTGCTCCTCTCTCTTCCCTGCTGTTTTCTGCTGAACATTCATGGACATCCATCTCCTCAACCATTTGTCTTCTCTCTCCGGCACACTTCTTCCCTGTCCTGTAAAGTTCACAGTCATATTTGGGGAGTTTTCTCCCACCCCATCAAGTTTCTGTTTCTGGTCCTCCCGATGGGTCAGCAAGTTTCCTGCCAGACGTGCTCTCCCCAGCATTTGTAGATGCGCTCACCGTCCTGCACCCAGTAACCCGTTGTTCAGTGAGCTGAGCCCTGGTCCAGAAACCCAAACCCTGCTCTTTGATACTATGTAAAAGCCAGCTGTTTGCTCCTCATTTCTTCTTTTCTTTTCCACAGTTGTGAAACTTCAACTGGAAGAAGAAATGTAAACACCTTCTCTGACCCCCCAACCCCATGTTTGTGCTTCTTCCTACTGAAGACTAGAGATACATTCTAGATTTCTTCTCAATGGTCAACCTTCCAAAAGAGAACTTCACACTCGTTTGAAAGATACTTTGATTAATTTTAATTGTTTTACTATAGGAGCTCTAACTTGGTTTAAATTTTTTCTTTCAAGAGAAATTAGATTCATTTATATATTATGAGATACAGTAATTGTTTTTAAGTGCTTTTTTTCAGACTGTCAATGTTATTTAGAAAAGATATTTAAGGCATATTAAACTTATTTTGAGCATCATTCCCAAATCAAGTTTAACATTTAATTTCTAGGAAAATTAGAAGAAAACACCAAAAAACCCTGTTAAACTATTACTACCTTCCTACATGGACGTTACAGAACGCAGTTGAGCATCTAATTGCGTAAGTACATAAGCACAGATGCTTGCCTGTTTTCTTACTACTTTTTCCAGCATTTTCTGTGGAACAGAAAATAAAGTCTTTGGCACTGAAGCGGTGACTGTTCAAGTTCACAAAGCATGTGTAGTTAATCATCAGCTCCACTGCCCTTTTCATATGGAATAAAAGGGAGGCATTGTCTACATTTCATCTCCCCTTCCTAATGCTTCTCAAATAGTGATGTACAAGTTCAGAAGTACAAGAACTGAATTGTAATGTTAAGGCTGCAAGTTTAGCGTGGCAGCCTAGGGTTAGAATGGAGGTGTCCTGAAGGTAGAGAGAGCTGCCTGCTATGTCTCGCAGGGCTCCTTCTGTGAGCGCCTGTCGGAAGTGTGCTGGACCTGCCAGTGAGGGAGCTTGCCCGACTCCTACTCCACAGCACTTCCCTCTCCTGCAGCAAAACCGAGGACTGTGAAAGCACAAAAGGTCCAGGGAGCAAAGTGGCCTGTTTTCAGTTCCCTCAAGATGCCAGAATATCAACCTGACCGTAGAAAAACACAATGTAATTTCCTAACCTTTACTGTGAGCACCTGGAGGGTCAAATTGCTAGGATGAAATAGACCTTCCAGTTCACTACAACACATCCATATGGCCTTGTAAGGTAAAGAGACTTGCATTGAAGCTGTTCAGTTTGAAGATTTCCCTGTGCTGTGTAGATTATGGCTGGCTAGAACAGTCGATTAGCTTATCTTCACGGAAATGGAGTCCACTATCACATGGATCAGTGAGCTGTGCCCTGATCCCTGGCTAGAGAACTTGATACATTTATTTTTAAACCATATATTCCTTGTCCCAGGCTAGGAACTTAGATCACTAATAGGAAATATCTATTAGGGATCTAAGTTGGACCAGAGACCAGTTTATGAGTCCTTTTAAGGTAAAACAACTCCAGCACCCACCCATAACCCCTGTAAATTGGGAATGTAGAGACTAAGAAGCATGGTCTCACTGGGCAGAAAAGCACAGCTCTCAGACTAGCAGAGCTTCCAGGGCTTCCACAGGCCGATATTCATATAACGAAGGCAGAGGGAAGTTCATCACTTCTGATGAAGGGACCATCACTATGTCATGACTAGCATATGGATGGGTCTCATGTTAAATACAGGAGTAGACAAATTAATGAATGGTTGCAAATCTTCATGCAGGATGAAACTGAAGAGGTACCCATTGCTGCTTATCAATAGATAATTTCAATAAATACATCAGCCCACAAGCCTCTCGTGTTGTTTAATTTCATCAGTTTCATTCAGTACATATTCGGTCCGACAGAGCAGGGTAGGAAGCTGGGATTTCATTATACAACGTCCATTCAGCCAAACGTGGACTTTTTGATATTCAACTGCTCTCAGAGCCAAACTTTTCCGTTATTTTAACTTTTTTTACCCATTTCTGGGAGAGGTGTTCAAATATATTTCCAGAACTTGAAACTTGCCAATGTCCTGAGCAACTTCAATTAGAATTGGGGAAATTTAAAACTTGAGTCCAAATAATAACATGACCACTAAAAGAACAAATAAACCAACCCAACAGCATTCTGCTTGATGGCTTCAAAACTTAACTTACAAGGGCATTGTTGGAGTCAAGGGTGACATTGTTGGCCCCCCTGTGGTGCAAACAAGAAACTTAAGAGGAGAACTTGTAAGGATTCAGACTGTAGTCTTACTGAGCAGGAGAGAGAGCAGGAGAGAGTCCTCTGTGGCAAGTCCGATTGTCCACAGCACCCACCTAGTCCCCAGATTCCTGCTCCTGTGGATAGCCACCCATCACCAGGACTCCTTTCTGTGCTCTGCTAACTCTGTCCCGGCTCCAGTTTCCCTCATGGAATGAAGCCCATACAGTCTTTGTGTGGCACACGGAGTCCCCAGCAACCAAACAAAACCTCTGCAGACAGATGGCCTGCCTCATTCTGCACAGTCGGCTGTAGATACCTAGGGGGAAATATTTTGCCATAATCAGTGGTGGCAAAGACGGTCCACTGCTGCCAGACTTAAGAAAAAAAAATGTGTATACATACACATACAAGTTTGCCGGGTACTGTGTGCACAAAGCACACATTTTCTTTGTTAGCCAAAGCACATTGCCACTTCAGGGTTTTACTTTGCACTGTTGATAGTTTCATCATTATTCTTGCTTTTGGTTTCTGACACCACATATTTTTTTCTTCCCCCTTGGTCTTGGCACCTTTGGTGTTTTCTTCTCTTTATCTGTCTCTGCCAGCTCTCTGCCCCATCCTTCACAATGCGTGCCCTTAGGTTTCAGATGGCTGGCTTGCTTTCTTTTGTCATGGATTATGTTAAGAATACTAGTTTAAATTTCATCTTTTAAAGTTCCCATATATGCTAACCTTTTCCTCTCCTCTGTTTGATTATCAGTGTCACTATTTACTGCCATCTTTCTAATTATCCTTTCCCCCCTTTTTTTCAATCTTTCAAACAAGAAAAGAAAGTTGTTTGGGGACTCCTGCGC
Organism: Galeopterus variegatus; assembly: GCF_000696425.1. Classification (NCBI taxonomy): domain Eukaryota; kingdom Metazoa; phylum Chordata; class Mammalia; order Dermoptera; family Cynocephalidae; genus Galeopterus; species Galeopterus variegatus. The sequence goes on along the minus strand of NW_007727381.1, from coordinate 98,242 downwards.
CCTCTCTCCAGGGGACCCTTTAGCATCTATTTGTAAATACTTTAGCATGTTAACAGCTCCTGACTTTTAGGAAGGATGGCTTACATCTTACCCAAGGTCCAGAAAAGACTCCTCATTGGGGATGTGCTTGGGGGCAGTTGTAGTTTCATGAAAGGCGAGGGCAAGAAGCAAGCTGGTCTCACCCCCAGTGACACCACATAGGAAACCAATCCCTTGAAGGAATGCCCTGAAGTGCCCCCTCTCCCCTCCACCCTGTAACCAGTGGCCTGGCATCATGGGAATTTGCCTTGTCTGCTTGTCAGAGGTAACATGACGCCCTTTCTCTTGCAGCCCATATCAAGTGTTTTGAGCCTCTCAGACAAGCCTATGGCTGGGACATCAAGGAGGCAGATTTTTTCACAAGCAAGCTTCACTCATTTTTCATATTGTCAGTACAAAGTAGGCTATAAAAGTTGTGATTAGGGTGATAGAGTTTCCTGGAACAAAGAAAAGAGTGTCATTAAAAAAAAAAATTACCCTGGTCATAATACTTAGTCACCTATAGGAAAAGGCTGAAGAAATCATTTACCATTTCCAATTTCTGTAATTCATATAACATGGCAGAAAAAAACCCTCTCTAATTCCAATATTAAATGTTGTTTATAAGAGGTGAGCCTTGCTTTCTATAATATGTATGTTTTTCCAGAAAAAGCTATGTCTACGCTGGTTCACTGTTTTTTTTTTTCTTTTTTGAGGGAGAGTGTAAATAATATTTGTTGAATCTGGAGTTCTCCACAGGGATTTTGAGATAAATCTGTTGGAGAAAACAACCCTTTAAAAAAATGAATAAATACCCTTTTCATTCACTCATTCATTCATTCTGGCATATATTCATTCATTTATCAAACCCCTTTGAGCTCTAAGCACTTTGTTAATTTGTGCATTTCATAAATGTGGGTTTGGATGCACTCAGTATTTTCTAGTTGGCATTTTGTTTTCCTAAACAGTAGCCTCATGAAGCGCAATAACTGGAATCAATTACATTGTGTTAAAAGCACATCAATATTAGGAAAACACCAGTGTCTTATTTTGTTTTTATACTTAGTGTCTTACAAAAAATGATGTTAAGTGAACAGCCACTGCTCTGGGGTGGGATTTGAAGGGTCCAAAGATCTGCCTGTCTTTATATCGCTCCGCTTTCTGACTTGTTCCAGGGGAGGCTCAATGAAGACAGAATAGTTTTTACTTGGGAAAGGCAGTAAATATTACTGTAGATTTCTAAGGGCAATCATCAAAAGTAAGCACATCAAGTGGTGTAGGCATGTAGCCTCATGAAGCGCAATAACTGGAATCAATTACATTGTGTTAAAAGCACATCAATATTAGGAAAACACCAGTGTCTTATTTTGTTTTTATACTTAGTGTCTTACAAAAAATGATGTTAAGTGAACAGCCACTGCTCTGGGGTGGGATTTGAAGGGTCCAAAGATCTGCCTGTCTCTATATCGCTCCGCTTTCTGACTTGTTCCAGGGGAGGCTCAATGAAGACAGAATAGTTTTTACTTGGGAAAGGCAGTAAATATTACTGTAGATTTCTAAGGGCAATCATCAAAAGTAAGCACATCAAGTGGTGTAGGCATCACAGAATAGGGATCTGAGGACGGGGGGACTGGCCACACAATAGGGATGGAGGGGGCCTTGTGTGTCAGTTATGGCACTTATGCATGGACACACGCACACACACACCCAAGGACTAATAGGACCACATTCTTTGGAGTCACTGACGACTGAGAGCAGATGGGTCCTCCTGCTTCCTTTACCCCTGCATTTCGATTTGCTCTCAGCTCACAGCCATGCTTTATCTGGAGCTGTTTCTTCTGTACTGTAAAGGGCCGTCCTGTCTCCAAAGCCAGGTCCCCAAGTGGTACCGAACAATAGCCTCAGCCCTGGATGGCTGGGACTTGGGATCCTCTCATCCATTTTGCTGTATCTAAGCCTGATTTAATTAGAACCCCTGTCTGCGCCTGGTGGTCACTGTTTGGTGCTTTTATCAGCCGCTTTTGTGCTCTGGTGGCTTGATCCTTCGGTTTGGCTTTGGAGATTCTGAGAGGAAAGGCCTCAGCAGGACTCAAGCCCCTTCCACTGCAGCAGCCGCCCTGGGCCTAGTGCCTGCTTATTTTTCCTGCTTATCCTCCTTGAACTTTTAATGCTTTGATCTTGGCTTCTTAGCTGCTAATATTCCGCTTCTCAAATTCTGCTTGTTTTTGGAATACTTGAACATGATGGCCTATTTTCTCTCAATTCTTAAGCAATGGAACTATCCAACTGGGTAAGGGACACAAAAATAATTATGATTTGTAATGATGAACATGCTAATAATATTCATGTGATCATCAGATACTGTACACAAATACTGATAGTCAACCTTGTACCCCATAAATATGCGTACATAAAAACAAAACAAAACAGAAACAAAAGAACATACTCTTTAGTTCACAGGCTCTAGCTTTTTTGCTGACTGCCTGGTGATTTTACTAGTAGATGGAATATATTTGGAGCCTATCCAGCTTAAAACTTGTGTCCCCTGTCATCAGCTACAGGACAAATAAATTCCCACTAGTATTCTAACCGGGTGATTGATCCACAGAGGGAGAGAAGCCTTGACGCCCCGCCTGGAGTCTGCCAGCCGACAGCAGGAAGACGTTTGCCTTGTTTCTTGTTCTGCCTGAAAATTCCCACTAGTATTCTAACCGGGTGATTGATCCACAGAGGGAGAGAAGCCTTGACGCCCTGCCTGGAGTCTGCCAGCCGACAGCAGGAAGACGTTTGCCTTGTTTCTTGTTCTGCCTGGTGTCCCACGGGTCATGTCAAAAAGCTTTGGACTACATTTGGAATCTGGCAAATTCTGAAAAATTTCCCTTAGACATTGAATTCCATTTCTTCTTTTCATTAATAGGTTCATAGTCTTTTCTTTTCCAGTTTTCTGATGTGTAAATTGGATTTAGTTATGGTAAAGCATTAAAACACAGATGGATTTCAATGGCCTAGAAACAACTTCTCGAGTTGGTATTTCTGATTTTTTTCAAAAGTGTTGTGTCCCTATTGCATACTTTTGGAGTAATTACAAATTCTCAATTTCCATTGTTTGGCATGTAAGTTCCTGAAAGCAGTGACGGTGTCTTTGTCTTGTGGTTGTTCTGTTTGGCTGTAAGGTATGTGGCAAATTGCAGTTCTGAAAATATTTGAGATGAAAATTCCAGCTTTATAAAAAGTATTAATAGAAATTATAAGCACTTGACCAAAACACAAATTCCAGAAAAAGACCAATTAACCCCAACATCCTTTATATACATAGAACTGAAAAATGGCCAGAGAGCAACACATGCTATTAATTACGCTGACACTTTCTAAAAAAATATGTATGTAGGAGAAAACACCTTAATTCCTTTGTCAGTTCTCCTTTTATTTTTCAAGAGTCTACTTAACTCCCACATAAAGGTTTGTAGGGCAGCATTAATCTATGTATCAACCTGTCTGTGATTTAAAAAGGCAAAACAAAGAATATTCTTACCCTGCCATTTCAAGACTGGTTTCTTCCTGTTGCTCTTTTGTTCTTTGAGACATTTGTGTTCTCTCTTACCCCTGTGGCACTGCGGGCTGGCATGCTTCCCTGGACAGGCACCAGACTCTAGCAGGATGAATATTTCCTTCATGTAATCTGAGCGAGATCTGCATTAAATGGTGCTGCAAGTTACACCAAACCAAGGATTGCCAGGAGCAAAAGGAAAACAGGTCTATCATTTCAGAGCTCAGCCCAGGAGCCACTGATATGCATGTCAGCATTTGACAGTACAGATAGGAAGATTTACAGGAAAAATCCATGCAATTTGACTTGATCTGGGAAAAAATTTTTGGAGTTTCAGAGGGCGAAATTAATACATTTTTGCTAAAAATAGGATATCTCTTTTTACAAAGGGAGAATTTGGTTAACTTCCAAAATGATTGGGTCACCATATTGTAAGATAATACTTAAATGCAATTAGCTCCTTGTACTATCCAAAGTGTGTGCCAGAAATACATGATTACATCTTGTTCATTATCACCCTTCCCAGCTCATTTTCTTCCAAGGTCAGCTGTGGTTACTGCACTAACTGTCTAGGTATGTTTAACTTTGGGGATTGGTCCAACATGCCACTTTAAAAGATGACCATATTGTTTTTCCTGCTTTCCATTTCTGAAAAGGCGAGGCTTTGGCCAGTGGGTCCTCTATGTATCTGGCTGCAAATAGGTTACTAGGAGCCAAGCAATGTGGTGCCTAATTTCAGCATTCACTTAAGTAAAATTATTTATGACAGTCTCTACAGCTTTTCCCCTCCTTTTCCTAAAGGGGGAGATAGGTAGTCTCGGCCAGATTAAAGGAATATTTGAATTCATCCTCAGCTACTATACACTTAAAATATGGATTTGAAGGTTTAAATTATGTATGGTGTATAAAAAATTAAATTAACATCCAGAAAATAGAAAGCAGTCATTGAAAACATCACTAAATCAACTTCTCAAATGGTAATATAGTTTAACATTTTTTCACATCAGCAGCTGAAACAACATCAGAAAAACTCTCTAACACGATTGGGCAATCAGTCTGTATGAGGCATTTAACCACCTAAGCCACAGAAAACCTGGATAATGGGATTTGAGTTGAGAGAATTGTCATTTTTATCCATCCAGGTTTGTATTACAAGTTGAAAGTATTTTCCAATGGATTAGGATGGGGTGGGGCATCTGGGTCATACTTTATAGAATGGCGAGACAGGGAACTGCAAGAAATACAGTTTCCAGTTTGGAAACTAATGGGGGTTCCAGAATCTTTACATGTCAGAGCTGGATGAGTCTTAGAAATCAGTTATTTTAATTTCTCTTTAGCTACACAGATTCTGCAAACTAAAATGAATGAAAGGAGGTACAGGAAAAGATGTTCTGAGATGTTGTCCTCGTGGGTAGGTCAGAAGCTCTGAGAACCAAATTCCACAGCAAAAACAAAAAAACAGACTCTGTTGCCTATAGTAAAGCAAAGCTGATGAATCCTCATTTTTTTAACCAAAAAGCTTTTTGCGAGGAAATATTCCTTTTGATGTGAATGGGATAGTCTTTCGAGTTTCTATTTCATGTTGCGTGCTTGTTGCTACTCAACAAAAAAGAATTTTTTTTTATTAGACTTAATCTTGGGTCAGAAAATGAATTTGATGCAGAAAATAATGAATAGAAGGGGACAGTGGTCACAAACTAACAGAAAGATGGATTTATAATACTCTCAACCTTCTTGTTAACTTTGCTTATTAATTAATAATTCCTAACTGATGTGATAGGGATTACTTAGGAAAAATGACTCTAGCAAAATAGCTTTTCTAACTGCACAAAACCTGAGTTGTGAGCGAGAGAGGAGCAGTCTTGCACAGCTGCCCGTGGCAAGGCATAGCATGAAAAGTATGGGTAACACTTGTAACATTCACGAGATCCTTATTTTCACAGGGAGTAACCGTTACATACTAAATTAGTCATGGTTCTCCAGAGAAACAGAACCAATAGGATATATAGAGAGATATATAAAGAGATTTATTATGAAAGATTAAGTCCCACAATCTGCTGTCTGTAAGATGGAGGCCCAGGAAAGCTGGTGGTGTATTTCCAGTCCAAGCATGAAGGCCTGAGAACCAGGGAAGCCAATGGTGTAAGTCCTAGTCTGAGTCCAAAGGCTGAGAACCAGGGGCACCGATGTCCAAGGGCAGGAGAAGATGAATGTCCCAGCTCAGACAGCAAACTCACCCTTCCTCTGCTTTTTTGTTTCATTCAGGCCCTCAACAGATCTTACCAGCTATGGGTATCCCTAGTCCAGTCAAGTTGATACATAAAATTAATCATCATACATACATTTATGTGGTCAAGAATAGGTGAGTAACATTCCTCAAGTCTGATGATGGGAATGGGAATCAGAAGTTGGATTGTGGGTATTTATGAATGTTACACGTGGGTTCAGGTAATCAGGAGCTCACTTCTTTCCTGCCTCCATTCCAGGATTGATTACCCAGCAGGTACTTTCTTAATGAATCTGCTTAGAGTTTATGAACAAAGTCCCCTTCTCCTTCCTAGAATAAATGGAGAGACTTTTGCCCAGGGAATGAAATGCTGCAATTAGAGAGTGTGTTAATTGTTGCATGGTGGGAGGAGCAGGGACAGAAAAAGTCTGGCATCTGAGGGTTCTCCCTAGGTTGGCTGTAGCAGTGACTCTCTGGTGTGCCCCAATCCTTTAAGGGGAAGCCATGAAGTCAAAACTATTTTTATCATAACACAGAGATGCTGTTTGCCTTTTTACTGGGTTGGCTATTGCACTGATGATGCAATAGCAATGGAGGGCAAACTGGCAGTGCCTCGGGACAAGTCAAAGCAGTTTCACCAAGCTGTGGTAACAGTCATTGTGTCTTCACTGTCACACACTTGCTTGCAAGACATGCCAGTGTCACTTATGAATGCTCCTAGGAAGCAGTAAAAATTAATTGCATTAATTTTGATCCTCAGTGAGAGGTCTTTGATGATTTTGACACAATGGGAAGAACACATAGAGACTTCTGCTGCATACGTGGGTACCGGGGTGGGCTTGAGGAAGAGCGCTGTGCAGTTGTTTAGTCGTGAGCTCAACTGCTGCTTCTTTCGTGGAGCACCATGTTACTTGAAAGAATGACTGACAGGCAAACTGTGGTTATTCAGACTTGGATACAGGGCAGACGTTTTCTTGAAAATGAACTAAGTGAGCTTGTCATTTCAAGAAAAATAATGGACAGTATTTGTTGCCAATAATAGAATTTAAGCTTTCAAGTAAAAATTAGATGTTTTAGAAACTTGAATCTTCCACTGTGGGCTTGACAGCTTCTCTAAACTTCAGAACTTTTCTGATGAGATTTGTAGTGATATTTACACATGTAAATTTTGGGGATATTATACAATGAAATGTGCCAACCTTTGGAAGATCTCAATAACTTAGTGAGTTTCTAAATGACAAATGCATGGAGCTACAGAATTAGATTTGTAGTGATATTTACACATGTAAATTTTGGGGATATTATACAATGAAATGTGCCAACATTTGGAAGATCTCAATAACTTAGTGAGTTTCTAAATGACCAATGCATGGAGCTACAGAATCATGCATGGGTTTGCAGTGAAAGATAGTCCAATGGAGTTTAAAGTAACAGTATGAAAAGTTCATTGATAATAGATTCAGATTCCATTTGCATTTAATCTTTTAAAAAAGAAACTACCACTTGCTGAGTTTTGGTGTGGTATTGAAGAATATCCATAATTCTCTGGAAGGTTATGAAACTATTCCTCCTTTTTTAAAGTAACAGTATGAAAAGTTCATTGATAATAGATTCAGATTCCATTTGCATTTAATCTTTTTAAAAAGAAACTACCACTTGCTGAGTTTTGGTGTGGTATTGAAGAATATCCATAATTCTCTGGAAGGTTATGAAACTATTCCTCCTTTTTCCAACTACATATCTGTATAGAGTTGGATTTTCTTTACATATTTCAACCAAAACAACACATTACAATAGACTGAATACAGGAAAAGATATAAGAACCCAGCTGTCTTTTATTAAATCAGCCATTAAAGAGATTTATAAAAATGTATGCTTCACACTAATTTTTAAAAACATTGCTTATTCTTCATGAAAATATTATTTACACAAACATGCAATGGAGTTATTATTGTCTTTAAATGAATTAATCAATAGTTCAAAGTTTTTTCAGTTTTAAGTTCTAAAATGGTAAATATCAATAGACAGACCCACATAAACCAAAGATCTTTGGGATCTTCAATAATTTTTAAGAGTGCAAAGGAACCCAGAGATTTAAAAAAATTGACAACTGCTTGTCTACAGGTTATAGTAGGGGTATTTTGGGACTCTCAGTTCTATTAGAAACACACTGGAAAACTATCAAAAGCAATGGAAAGATTTGGGGAGTGGGGAGATGGTGAAGAGTTTCTTTGAAACAAGGGTAAACTGTTTCTAGGACACGGTGGCATCGATCTGTAAGGTGCAGGGGGTGAACCAGAGCCAATGAGTGAATATAAAGGCATGATAAAGTAGCAGGTAACTTCGAAAACAGAAGAACACTTTGTATATACAATCTTTCCCTTAATTGGTCCTAAAAACTTTTTCCAGGTCTCTTTTTTAAAAAAAGAGTAGTGATTTAAAGAGCAGGATTTAAATGAACAAAAACTCATTTGGAATCTCAGCAAGGCCACTTTACTAGCTATGTAATCTGGGCGTATTATTTAGTCTCTTAACGTTTACCTCAATTTGCTTACCTGTAAAATGAGACAACATCCCACAGAGTTGTTAGGTATAAAGTGTACACTTATGTACTTGACCTAGCAACTGGCACATAGAAGTGCTCAATAGATGTTAGCAGGTTAATGAAACACACACACACACACACAAAAAAAACCCCAAAAAACAAACAAACAAAAAAAACAAAGAACAATGAATCTAAAATATGAAACACTTAGGAAAATAAAAGTTAACTTTGGAAACAGATTTGGCACAGCTGTGGCAAGTGGTTGGCCCTGCCTCACCTAGAACAGAGATTTTCTAACTGTGAAGCTTCTGGGTTGTAGCAGTTTGAATTCTGGGAAGGCTTCTGTGTGGCCTCTTCAACCCTCTGGCTGTCACGAACACCCCTCTTGAACCGCCCCCCCCAAATCCTCCCCAGAGGCTATTGTGATAAGTGACAATGAAAGAAGGTTTATAAAGGAAAGATGTGAGAACCAAAAAGAAAGTTCACAAGTTTCCTGGACACAGCTCTTTCTTTTCTAAATCTGGTTTTTGCTGGCAGGACACTAGCGGTCTCTTTCCTTCGCAGTCTGGGATTTTAATGGCATTTTAAAAAGTGCAAGGTTTCCTTCTCTACTCATTAGTGTGCATTTCCAAGGCCTCTCTGCTGAAGTTCACCAAACAGGCTCAGGACACAAGATGATAGAAGGTGCTTTTTTTCCAGAAACAATGGCTGTTTCTTGCCTTCCACTCATTCTCAGGTGGTTGGTCTCAAGCTCTTCTTCACTCAGGGGAGCATGTTGGGAATGCTGCATCACACGGGGATTAGATCTGCACTGCTGTGGGACCCTGAACGACTTAAACTTTCTGAGTTAACCTCAGTCTTCTCATCTGTATGACAGTGTCCTTCCATCCCTACCCTAACCCTTGCTTCTAAGGGGACAGCCCCTTCAACCAGTGTCAGCACAAAACTTCAGGCTTAATGCCACTCTGCTTTTGCTTGTTCTTTCATCTTCTTTTAAACCTTAATTCCAAATTCATCTTTTTTTTCCTGAATAAGAGTTTTAATAAATCTTTTTTTCCTTGAATGAGTATTAATCCTTTTTCCTGAATAAATATAAAACATGTGCAATGTTATTTTGGCTTTCTGCAAGAATAAGTGGTTCTGTGCAGCTGGGAACCAATTTTTCCAAGTTCCAAATTTGCTGTAAGGAGCTTTTTTGGTTGTGTCAAATAGGAGCCATGGAGGGCTAACGATAAGATTTTTATTCTTACAAATAGGTTTGTCTAGTATATTTGTTAGGACTAGTTTCATTTCTGAGTGCACAAAGGCTTAAATAAGGAACTTAAGATGCATACTGGGTTAGTATTCAGTTCTGCAGCTCAGGGACCTAGGCTCCTTTGCCTCATAGCTCTGCTATAAATGGCCTCCATTCTCAAGGTCATGTCATGCTCTGAGATGGTTGCTTCAGCTCCAGCTTTTACCTCCACACTTATATTTCAGGCTTCAGGAAGGAGGAAAGAGAAGTCCCATAAGTACTGTTTCCAGAAGATGCCTAAAGCACTTCAAATTATACCCCATTGGCTGGGACTCAGTCACATGGCTAATCTAGCAGCAAGGGAGTCTGGGAAACACAGTCTTTATTCCAGGCAGCCACGTGCAGGCTAAAAATGGGAGGAGATTCTATTGCTATTGCAGAAGGGAAAAACAGGTAGTAGGAGGCAACTGTAGCCGCTGTCACCAGTAGTTTTTATGCTGGTCTCACCAACTGACAGGGGAGAAGAGGGACAACAGGCTAAACCAGGGGTTGTCAAATTTTTTCTGTGAAGGGCCAGATAATAAATATTTCAGGCTTTGTGGCTATACATCTCTGTTGCATCAACTCAACTCTGCTACTGCAGTGAAAGCATATATAGACAATACACAAATGAATGTGTGTGGCTGGACGTGGCACTTGGCCTTAGCTTGCCTGTTCCTGGGCTAACAATAATGCTAGTACTAAAATTAACATTTATTCTCCACTTCCTGTGTATGTGATAGGCACCTCACAGGCATCTTCTTAACTATTCCCTACAAAAACTCTGCGAAGTAGGTTATCATCATCATCTCATCATCAGCATCATCAGCATCATCATCAGTTTTATCTATGAGGAAACTGAGGCTTGAAGAAATGAAGGGACTTGCTCAAGGTCACATAGGTTGTAAGTGGCACAGGTGTTGTGTTTTGTTTTCTTTCATTTTTATTTTGTCAATATACAATGTATATGATTATTATGGCTCTTCACCGATACCTCCCGCCCTCCTCCCTCTCTCCCCTCCCCCCCAAGTGGCACAGGTGTTGTGTTTTGTTTTCTTTCATTTTTATTTTGTCAATATACAATGTATATGATTATTATGGCTCTTCACCGATACCTCCCGCCCTCCTCCCTCTCTCCCCTCCCCCCCAAGTGGCACAGGTGTTTTGAATGGAGACATTGACTCTGGAACTTATTCTCACCCTGCTCCCCAAGAAAGTCTGGGCAAGGAGGTAACCAGAGGCTCGTGACCAGGGGTTTGCCCCAAGGCAGTGAATTTAGATGGAACAAAAGACTTAAATAATGAACCAAAGCTTAGCACCTAGTTAGTAAGAATAGTTGGTGAAAATGGGCAGAAGCTATCATACAGAGTGTAATGGTAACAAAACTCACTGTGAGCCACATCAAGAACTACATTGTTGATTTCAGGTCTCTTTAAGTGCTCTCCTGAGCACCCTAATTTCTCTGGATTAGGATACCTGGCAATATATAGATGTTGACGGGGCTTTTGGAGGGACTGTAGGTAGAAGTGAGTTGGTCAGGGCTGCCATGTCCTACCATGTGACCATGATGACCAGATGTAGCTCTGTAGGGCTGTGCAGGCCACAGTCTGCACCTCTGTATGAGGTGCTCCTAGTAGTGGGGTAAAGGCAGAGAGAGACAGAGAGAGAGAGAGAGAGAGAGAGAATTTCAGGAACTGAGAAAAGCATGGCTGAGTTAGAGACTAAGTCAGTGGAGGCCAGAGCCCAGGTGAGCTTTATTTTCAAATAAAGGGAGAGGTATTTGGTTGGGGGGAAGAGTTGAAGGAGAAAGTGCCCCAGCTCTTGCTTGGACCCAGCAGAAAACCTCCCTTCTCTGTAGGTGACCAGCAAGTCTATTTTCCAGCACCTAGCAGCCTTGTATGACATGTAAACAGATTTGTCCAGCACTGTGCTGTCTCCAGGGAGAGCCCTTCAGCTAAGCAAAGCATGAACCTCTTTGGCTGGAGCATGGGCTTTGCTACCAAGACCTAGAGTCCCTTTCTAATTCCTTTATGACTCCTGGAAAGCCACCTGATTTCTCAAATCAGGGATCATTTATTATCTATGTAATAGCAAAAGTCTGAACAATTCATATGGTTCATGCAGCAGTTGCGTGTGTTTTATCTCAGTGGATCTTTGTAGAAACTGTGAAGGGAAGGGGTGAGCAAGTAAAACTAACATTTATTGGCCTTGGATGCTAGGCACGACTGGCTGGATACTGTTGCATACAGTCCTTCAGCCATCCTGGGGGGTAGGTTACTATTGTGTGTCTATTTTAAAGAAGGAGAAGCAGACTCAGAGACGTTCAGTGATTTGCCCAGGACTGACAACTCACAACTAGTATGTGATAATTTTCTGAACCTGAATGCAGTCCTCTGTGCTCAGTGTCTGTGCCCCTCTCACTACCGTTCAGTTGTGGGTACTGACAGATGGTATGACAAGGGAGAAAGCACCAGTGGATGTCAGGGACTTGATGTTTGGGCTCAGGTTAACTGAAGTGCAGAGAGGCGAACTCTTTTACCTGAGGGCACAGAATGATTCTCTGTCAGAACTCAGAATTGATCTTATGTGGGCAGCCTTGACTGCCTCTGCCATCATTTTTTAGCTTGGCACATGAGACTCCAGTTTCATTTCATATTCGAGGTCAGGCCCGTTGATTGTTTCCAGTTGACAGGGTGGATTTGTGTTAGCACTTCCATTAAATGGAAAAGAGCGTGGATTTGGATCTCTATCCATCGCTGACAACAGCAGAGGCTGGGAAGGCTGTCAGGCGTTCTAAGTGCTGCCCTTCAGAAAGAGATGTTAAACTCTTGTTTCTTCTGATAGATGTTGGTAGCTGTCCAGAGAAAAGTTAAAGTTCCCATTGCTTTTTCCAGAAAGTAATGGGGAGCCCTTGTGTTCCAGCCAACAATCCCTCTTCTCAATAAAACAAATAGGTTCGAATGCTGGCAGCTTTCTGAGCTGTTGCTGAGAACATAAAGGCGGCTCTGTCTTCCTCTGTGGTAAATATACAGCAAGCCTTTAACTCATTACTAGATAAATCACACCGAGATGGCTCAGAAGGTGTATCTGGTACTGACTTTTAATATCTATATTTTCACCTCGATTAGTACATTTCTCCTTTCTTGGCTAATTCAATCCCTGAGACGTAGATACACATATTTAACAACAGCAATTTAAATAAGGTAACTAAGTACAGAAAGGCATTGTTTAAAGAAAAGGCGTGGCAGAGATTCTTAGTGCTCACCCAATGGCCAGCTGCTCCTCTGCAGTTCCTGGCCCTCCTGGGCCATGTGGGGTCATGGACTAATTCTGGCCAATGGGAAAATGAATAGAAGTGAGATAAGCCACTTAAAATCATCCCATGGATTCTCTAGCTCTCTTTTTCCTTTCTGTGGTGATGGTGGAGGCCACGTATTCCAGTTGGCAAATACTGAAGATGAAGGGGGGCTACCTAATCCACATCAGACATCATGTGATCAAGAAGCAAACCATTGCTGTGTCAAGCCATTGAGCTTTATGGGTTTTGCTTTTTCAAAGCCTATCCTAACCCAACTAATACACAAATCAAATGATATCACCTTATTAGGGAAGAGAAGGTCTTTTATAAGTCCCCAAAGATAGCAGATGTTGAAATGAGGTAGGAGAGTTCCCTATCTCTGAGCTGTCTAGGCAGAGAAGACCTGCTTTGGCTTTAACATCGTAGTTTACGTATCTGTAGAAATTTCCAGATGTCATTGTATTTAGTGATTATTGTGGACCACAGGGTACTCCTTTAAGGCTACAACCTGATGACAGTCAAATGAATAGCTATTTATGTGTAATTTATTCATGTGCTGGAGTTTCCTGAAGCAACACTAGCCTATGAGTAAACTGTTGTTATGATCACAATAAACGCCCACGTTTTACTCTCTTCTTGCTGCCCAGTTGCATAGCCCCTGTGAATATCTCTCCACGTCTTACTGGGGGGTTCCTATAATGAACAAGCCTGATCATCTACAGCTATCAAATGGCATGCCCCATTTCTTCTCTTCTTTTGTGCCGGGCCCCTCCACTGGGCAGTACACTTTCTGCCAGGTATTCCTTCCTGCTCACCCTGGACATTGCTGCTACTCAGTATGTCTGAGGCCATCAGAGACCCCCTGTAGCTGGGCATTACTTCTGTTTTTGCAAGGCACAGCCAGTAGACAATCCTAGTAAGACCACAGTGCTTTACCAGAGTCACCTCCTCCTTCAGTGACCAAGTCAAGCCGCAGTATGTCTGAGGCCATCAGAGACCCCCTGTAGCTGGGCATTACTTCTGTTTTTGCAAGGCGCAGCCAGTAGACAATCCTAGTAAGACCACAGTGCTTTACCAGAGTCACCTCCTCCTTCAGTGACCAAGTCAAGCCGTCTGTCTCATTCTCTTAACTCTTAGAATAAATTTTATACAGGAGACTTCTGATGGGTCCACCTTACCAGATACATATCAGACACATTGAATCTAACAGCATTTACAAGGCTAATGTTGAGCTCCCTATGACACCTATAATTATCCTTCCCTTAAACATTTTGTTAATGTTGGTGTTAGAAGTTTACTAAGCTGCATTTGTCTTCACTCACTCTCTTTGACCTAGGCCCCACCCATTTTGGCTACATTGCTCCAGGAAGGATGGAGTAGTGTGGAAATTAGAAAGCAGATATCTATGGAAGTTGGGTCCCCTTACTGGACCACAGTTTGGATAATATCTTCCTACTATCTATCATGACAAATCGAGCCTCAGACTCAATGGTACCCTCTGAATCTGGGGTTGTGTTTTGAGTATTCCAGTCTTTTCCAGCCTATCTTGATAAGATATGCCTCAACTAAATCTGCTTCCTGGAACCACAGGTAGCAATGAGCTGGAGGAGGCTGGCTCTACTTGGTATCATCTCCATTGTCAGCCTGTTTAAAACACTCATACAATAGTCAGTAAATATTCTTTAACTGCATGGAGGAGAAAGAGGGATTATAAGCAAGTTGTGCTTTGAAAAACTTACTAATATCCAAGAATACCCCTTAGTAGCTTTTTTGCTCATGTAGAAATATTCAGAGTCTTATCTGACCTCTTTCCTCATCAGCAATGGATGTATTTTGTTGAGGTTCTCCTATGTGTGAGGCATTCTATACGATTCCTCATATATGTCCTCATTGTTTTTCATGACAACTGTGTGGACTAAATGTTGTTATCTCCAGTTGGCAGAAATGGAGATTGAACTTCAGGGAATTTAAGTAAGTTGCCCAAAGTCGTAGAAGTAGTAGATGGCAACACTGAGATTGAAATCTGGGTTTACCTTTGTCCAAAGCCTACATGCTATATATATATATATAATTCCAGAACTCCATATCTAGCCTCTGCAGCCACACCTGGGCTTACTATGAAGGTCCAGAGCAGGCTCGAGCCCTCTCAACTTGGGTCCCTTTCATGGTTTCTGCCAATGTAGAAGGGAAAATGGACCTTCTCAGTCTTCCTGGTCTTGGAAAGTAGGAGCAGAAATGGGAATTTAAAAAACAACTAGATCCAACATATTTATGAACAATAATTCTCAGAAACATCCATTTTAAGAAAGGCATTTTTCTTAACTTGAAACACATTCTGCATGGATTCCCCCACCCCCAATGTAATACCTAGAGCAATTATTTAATTAATGGGTAGCATCATCAACTTCTTTATTCATGTGCCTGCTTTCAAACTCTCCTTACTTTTTTACTCTCTACCTTCCCCCAGTCCTACCCAACCAGAGGCTAAGAAATAGGATTGATAAAAAAATCACTTGCTCTTTAGCTATGTAAAGACCTCGTCAAATCTTTGAAATTATTGCTTACAAAATTAAGTAAATAATAGAAGCACAAGCTTTACAAAATTCAAATAGTACAGAAAAAGATAAAAACAAAATAAGCCCATTTTTAACCCCTACCCCACATCCCAGTCCTGAGAGATAAGTAATTTTATTTGTTAACATTTTAAATTCTTCTGGTTTCTAGTAGCATTATTCTAGAAATATGCATATACCTCTTTCTGTTAATTCATCAAAATTGGTAGTATCTATTTTGTCTGCTANTGCTCTTTAGCTATGTAAAGACCTCGTCAAATCTTTGAAATTATTGCTTACAAAATTAAGTCAGTAATAGAAGCACAAGCTTTACAAAATTCAAATAGTACAGAAAAAGATAAAAACAAAATAAGCCCATTTTTAACCCCCACCCCACATCCCCGTCCTGAGAGATAAGTAATTTTATTTGTTAACATTTTAAATTCTTCTGGTTTCTAGTAGCATTATTCTAGGAATATGCATATACCTCTTTCTGTTAATTCATCAAAATTGGTAGTATCTATTTTGTCTGCTAAGAAAGATGAAGGATTTTACACGCTCACAACTATTGTTTCCCATGTGCTCCTCCCAGCAGTTGTGCTGCATTTGCTGGGGAGGGCAGGGGGAGGTGGGGACTGTGTCTGCCTCTTAACCCGTCCTTTCAATAGCTGCCCTGGTGTCTCCTCCTGCCCCATTCCTGTTCTCTACTGTTGACTCAGAGCTTGGCATCTCTTGAAGCTTGTGTCCTGTCAGGAAAATAGAACTTATGCCAGGTAGTTCAATAGAGGGAATTTAATTAGGGGGATTAATTAGAAACGTCTTGGAACAGCTGACAGAGCAAACAGGATGATGAAGCAATCACATTTTTGAAGCAGAGGAGGGTTAGGGGTTGGTGTGTCCAGACTCTAGCAGCTCAGGCTCCCCTTTGCTGGCTGCTGTCACTCTAGAGAGAGCCTCCCTGCTGGAGCAAGGCCTCCAGGAGGAACTGGAATCATGGTGTAGATGTGGCTGCTGCTGAAGACGCTGCCCAAAGCAGAGAAAGAGGAGGAGGAATCCCCTGGCCTCTTCCTCCCATCTGCCAGTCTCCTGCCAGTGCCTCCCATTGGTTGACACTAGCCAGAAGCCAATTTGGCAGGGGAGCCTGGAAAATGTAGATCGTCGGGGTCAGTAGCTTGAGAGACAGAAAGCAGAGAGGGAGCGGGAA
>NW_007727381.1:74500-80811 GCF_000696425.1 Galeopterus variegatus | reverse complement strand
AATGGATCTGAAAGTAAACAGGTGAACGATGGTGTTATGGATTGAATTGTGTCTGCCCAAAAGACAGGCTGAAGTTCTAACCCTCAGTACCACAGAATGTGACCTTATTTTGAAATAGGGCCATTGAATACATAATTAGTTAAGATAAGGTCATATTGGAGTAGTGAGGGCCCTTAAACCAGTATCACTGGTGTTCCTTCAAGAGGAAGAGAGACACAGAGACACACAGGGAGGACACCACATACATAATTAGTTAAGATAAGGTCATATTGGAGTAGTGAGGGCCCTTAAACCAGTATCACTGGTGTTCCTTCAAGAGGAAGAGAGACACACAGGGAGGACACCACATGACACAGGCAGAGACTGGAGTGACCCATCTATAAGGCAAGGAGAGGCAAGGATCGCCAGATGTCACCAGAAGCCAACAGATCCTTCCTCAGAGTCCTCAGAAGGAACCAACCTTGCTGACACCTTGATTTTGGACTTCTAGCCTATAGAACTGTAAGAGAATAAACTCGTCTCGTTATAAGCTATCCAATTTGTGGTACGTTGTTGCTAATCCTAGGAAACAACACAGATGGGCATAGGGTTCTCCTAGGAAGAGAGCTGTCACCTCTTGCTCTGATTTTATAACAATGTGATCCCATATACCTGGTTTTCAGGAATATCTCTGGTCCACTACGATCAACACTGTGAAGGACTTATTCCACTTTGTTTACCTGTCATTTGAGTGGAAATTCATCAGGGAGAGCAAGGAAACACGTGTACTTGGTCTGCCATCCTAAAGCACAGCCCAGTGCTCTAGGGGGACCCACTGTGAAGGACTTATTCCACTTTGTTTACCTGTCATTTGAGTGGAAATTCATCAGGGAGAACAAGGAAACACGTGTACTTGGTCTGCCATCCTAAAGCACAGCCCAGTGCTCTAGGGGGACGAGATGAAATGTTCAGGCATCCTTGCCTCCTCCTGTCCAGCAGTGGTGGTTCCAGTCAAACATACAGTGAACACTGGGCACATCAAATATAAAACAAGGCTTAGGATAAAATAAATCACTACATTCCTTTATTGAAGATGGAACTTTTGAATTTTTATTTATTGATTGACATAACTTATCAAGTTAATTGAAATGCTTAGGGCTTATCTATAAAGATGTCTATCTTATCTATAAAAAGACGATATGTCTTTCCTTAAGATTTATATTATTAATTTTATTTCATTATTAACGTTTTGGAGAACAATATTATTTAATGTCCCTTATAAAGAATGACTGTTGGATAATATCTTCTGTTCTTCCTCACAGCTAATCATATATTCTCAAGTGTTTGTAGATCTTCTAAGAGTTCTTCAAAAAATGAACAGCAATAAAAACAACAATAACAACAAAACCTTATGGTACAAATAGCCTGACCGCTGGCACTGAGAAAAAGTACTAGTTGTGTGTCTATAAACCCCCAGGCTTAAAAGGGCTGGGGAGCCACATAACTTCTAAAACTCTCATATGCTCTTATCATGCACTGAATCAGCTGTACAGTAATTGCTCAGGATTATCTTGTCTGATGGAAAAAAAATAAAAGCAGCATTTTGATAAATACTCTTCCCTCAAAATGACTAATACTAAGGATTTAGAGAATATAATATCATTATTTTGAATTGCATGCTTACATGAACTCGTGGTAATAAAGTGCATGGTTTTTAAGATCTAAAAGAGAAGTTATCTGGCCCTACTATTTTATCTGTTTTAAATTATTTTTCTCCACTTCCATGGCAGTAAAGTGATTTCCAATGGAAATACTCCTTGCAAAGGTACATTTTGCTTTTTTTGCATGTGAGAAGAGTAAGCAGTGACTTATTTTAAGGACTTTCTCAGCAAGATCTTCCACATTGTGATTTTAGAGGGCTCTGCACATATTTGCTCATTTTCCTGGCGCCATGCAGAATGGATTTGGTTTAGCAAGATAATCCTACTCATGCCTGATTTATACTGGTGAAATTTGCTTGATTTTATTTGAAAGTTGTGATATTTACAATACTTGTGTATTTCATAGGAATGGGAATTATTGTCTGGCTTCTTCAGTGTTTGTACCTCAAGGCCTGTAATACTTTACAAATGAGGGCTCTGAGCAAACTTGGCCTCAGGAAACCCCCAAATGGAGAACTGGTTCCATCATTATGAGGTTGCTTTCAGCTGCTGGATGGGCAGAGGTGCAGCTCCCAGCATGCTCCTTACGGTTCTTATAGTTGTCCCAAGTGCCACTTCCCAGTTCCTGCCAGAGCAATGTCCCTTCTGTCAGGGCTCCAGGTTCACTCCATAGCCCAGCATAAATGCTGGTGACAGTCACCTGGACTGTAGTTCATGGAGTCCTGGGACTCTGAAGTCAGACTCTCCCTAAATGAGCTTAGAGCTCCAGACTCAGTTTCCCTATGACACTTCTTCACAACTTTCCTTGACAAGATGCTCAAGATATCTCACCTTTTGCTCCAAGGCTTCCTTAATAATTCACTCAATGAAAATCTAGATAGTGCTTATCTTGGGTGCTGCTCTTTGCTCAAGCACGGTGAGTTACCAAGAAATGTATGACATGGTACCTGTGGCAGCACTTGTTTAGCTATTCCAACACCCATTCCCAAATCCCTTTTCTCTTGTCTTTCTCTACTTTGGATACTGGAAAAACCAAATATTTGTTTCCCTAGCCTCTTTTGCAGCTAATAGTGGCCAGTTTTAATTGACAGAATTATAGCGGGGCCAACATCTCTGCTATTCCTTCCAGGTTGAACAGAGTGATATATAAGTCCTTATTTTTAATGTTTGCATGATATTTCATAGTGTGTACATACTACATTTGTTCAGCCACTCCCCAAAGGATAGACTGCTAAGTTATTTCCTATTTTTTATAGAATTCAACAATGATGCAATAAACATTCCATTTTATATATTCTTATGTACTGGTGCTTTTCTTTATTTTAGGATAGAATCACAAATGCTGTATTACTTGGTCAAAATATACACGTATTTAAATTTCAAAAGATATTGACAGATAATGTTCCCAAAATGTCGCAGATCTCATTCTCAGTAGCTTTGTGTCAGTGCCCTTATCTCCCTACATCCAACACTGGAAGTTATTTCTCTTTCCATTTTTTCTAACCTACTGGATGAAACTAGACCACTAGTGTTGTTTTAACTTTCATTTCCCTGAATCTTAATGAAGTTGTTCATCTTTTTATAGAATTGATTGGCCATTTGGATATCCTCCTCTGTGAGTTGCCTGTTTATATCCTTTGTCCATTTTTTCTAATTGTTTTGTTTTCTTATCTATTTGTGGGAGCTTTTTGCATGTTGAAGATATTACCCTAAGCCTATCCTATGTATCACAAATATTTTTTTCCAGTCTACTATTTGTCTTTTGAATGGCAAAAGACATAAACAATTTTTTAACAATTTATGTAACCAAATATGTTTATCTATTTTTTTTTTCTTCTGACTTCTGGGTTTATTGTCTTGTGTTGGAAAGTCTACACCATTTCAAGAAATTTATTTTATAAACTTGGTTCAATGTTTTAGGGGCATATTCCTCTGAGAGTCTGCAGAGCCAGACATACTAACCTTAAAGAGAGCAAGAGCAATGAAGGAATATTTGCAGAAAGGTATGACTGCAGGTGGGGAAATGTTTAGAGCATATAGTGGTTAAGAGCTTTGGAGTCAGATGGTCCTGGGGATGAGTTCCATTTCCTGGGTGAGAGTTCTGGGTGAATGAAAGTGGGGACTTTAGGCAAGTTACTTAACCTCCTCCTCAGTAGAATGGGATATTAGTACCTACTTCACATGCTTATTATGAGTACTAGTAACCAACAACAATGCATCCAAAGCATTTAGCAGAGGGATTAGCACACAGCATGTGCTCAGTAAGTAATAACCTTTATTATTACTGTTACTAGCATAGAAAAAAATAGGAGAGAATTTTAGAAAGATAGGCTGGTGTTAAAGAATTTGGACTTTGATCTGTAGGGGATGGGAAATAATGGAAATTTTGGTAGCTGATGTGGATTGAATTGTGTCCCCCAAGTTTTATGTATTAAGCTTGATCCCCACTGTGACTGTTAAGAGGCTGGGAAATCCTATTATGATAACTGAAAGGTAGGGCCTTGAAGGGGTGATTAAGTTGATGGTTGTGGGCATGGTTCTGAGGGCTTTAAAAGGAGAGCTCATGAGGAGTTCTCTCTCTCTGCTCTGCCACTCTGCCATGTAAGACCCCTGCATTATGTCACCACCAAGACCTTCACCAGAGGTGTTCCCTGGACTTTGGACTTCCCAGCCTCTGAAACTATACACAATAAATTCAGTTTTCTTATAAATTACCCAGTTCCAGTTACTTTGTAATAAGCAACAGAAATGTACTAATACATTAGCCTAGGAGTAATATGGGATAGGTGGTATTTAATAAAAATTTATCTCTACTTAAGAATCCATGGTATCCTTCAAAAGTCATATTACTTATGTATTTTTATCTCAAAATCTTAACTCAGAAAAAAAGATAGCATATTTGAAACCCCATCACGTTTAAAAAGTCCTTCGATTTAGTCAGATTGTGGTTATTGCATTGATTCACATCTGATCTAAGGGGAAGATTCTTGTCTCATAATAAAAAAAAATTCAGTCTTAAAACTCTACAACTTGAATTTTCTGTATCCTTCTTTATGGGGAGGTGGGTATTGTTAATTCAGCTAGGAAGAACTGAGGGTCATCTCACTGGCTTTCACCATACACAGGCAGAAAGAATGTCATCTTACAGTGGATGTGTCTGCCTTCCATATTTGTTACAAAATAAGATTTATGTCATCCCAAAATTCATATGTTGAAGCCCTAACCTTCCACAGTGACTGTATTTGGAGATGGAGGCTTTAATGAAGTAATTAAGGTTAAACGAGGTCATAAGAGTGGAGCCCTGATCTGATAGGATTAGTGTCCTTATAAGAAGAGACACCAGAGCTTGCTCTCTCTCTCTTTCTTTGAGCATGCATAGGGGAAAGGCCATGTGAGCACACAAGGAGATGGTGGCCATCTATAAGCTAAGGGAAGAGGGCTCAGGATGAAACCGAACTTGGCTAGCAAGTTCCGTTGTTTAAGCCCTGCAGTTTGTGGTATTTTGTTACGGTAGCCCAAGTGGACTCATACAACATCTGCTCAAGCACTGACATCCAGAGTCAAATTCTCACTCTACATATGGATATTCGGAGATATTTTAATCCAAATTGAAGTTATGTTTAGGATAGGATTTCTGTTTCTCTGTTCCTCCCAAACCAAGGTTGCCTTTGTCTCCAAGGAAAGGATCTCTGGAGCCCAAGTGCTGGGGGAGGATAAAGGAATGCCCTTTCTTTCCTTTCAGCAGAGTGCTGGGTCCCTCCTGCAAGAAGTATGGGAGAATATGGGTCAAGTAGCCACGTGGCCAAGTAAACAAAATACTCATGAGAGTTATAAAACATAGCAAAATACTTGTATATATCTCAATTTTAATCCGTCTTTGTGAAATCCCTGTTATAGTTCCTTTACAGAGAGATGCCATGGCTTGACTCTTAAACCGCTTTTCCTACCTGCTGGTCTTCTTGTTTGAGGGTACTGTTGAGAGACTGAATATATAAATGGACAATGGCCAGACCAAATATAAAAACAGAGCTCTGAATTCATAACCTGCACAGGAAACCAAGCCCCTTATATACAATAAATAACCCAGGAAGCCAGCCAGCTGTCAGACTTGCAGGAAAAAATCAGACTTCTATCTCTAGTAACAAGCCAGGAAGCTAGACAGTAACTTCTGTAAGAACAGTTTCCAAATGTCTAGGACTTGATTAATAGCTGACAGCTTCCCTAATTTTTGTCCCTGCTTCCATCCTAGGATCAATCAGTGAAAACCAAATGTGCCCCACTAGTCAATCAGGTAGGATGCCTCACTTCCAGTCAGCTGCCTGCAGCTTTCCCAGGCCTACAGCCTCCATTCTGGGCACACCTGAAGCTTCCCCACTCTTCTGCCTGCCTTTGAGTTTCTGCCAAACACAAGTGACAGTGGCTGACTCCATTGGTATAGCAGGCTCTGATCAATAGCCTATTTTTCTCATTTGGTTGTTCTTCGTCTACCTTCCCCACTCTTCTGCCTGCCTTTGAGTTTCTGCCAAACACAAGTGACAGTGGCTGACTCCTTTGGTATAGCAGGCTCTGATCAATAGCCTATTTTTCTCATTTGGTTGTTCTTCGTCTATTTCTGCACTGCCTTTTCATCTATTCCCTAGGACATCTGAGAGATTCTTTTCCTTCCCAATT
>NW_007727381.1:47776-74301 GCF_000696425.1 Galeopterus variegatus | reverse complement strand
TTCTGCACTGCCTTTTCATCTATTCCCTAGGACATCTGAGAGATTCTTTTCCTTCCCAATTGTGTCCTAATGCATTTTCTCTCATGTTTATGGTGAACATATAGTTTTCTTCTGCAATTATAAATTGTTAAGGGGCATATCATGCAATGTAAAAAGATCGTGCTAGATTTTTGTGAAAATATAAAGTAATCCTTAGCGTGAGAAAGAGGTACACCCAAGCCTCAAAAAGAAAACTACCCTTTCTTTTAGCAATCGTGAACTTTGAATATAGCACACAGGGTCCAGGTCCTCAGAGTGATTGTTCTAGGCCTGTGATGTGCATGCAGGCCCCTGATCACCTGTTCTGTCCTCTCCCATCCCCCTGTCACTTTTCAAAAGCCCTGAGAGTGACTTACCCTTGTGTTCCTGAGTTCCTGGATCTGACCCCTGGCAGCCCGCAGTGCCCTGTCTTCACTGTGCCATCATTCATTAAGCTGCCCTGGGTGCCCGGCCTCCTGGGCATGCAGTCTAGGTGCTTGTTTTGCTCAAGCCAGTGAAACAGGCATGAGGAACACTTCAAAGGAAGCTTTCAAACTGCTGGTCTTGGCAAGTCTGCTGTTTTGAAAGACAACAGAACAGTGGGAAGGAGGAAGATTTCATTCCCTTGGAGCTTCTCTGCTTAGCTCTGGAAACAATAGTAACAAAGTGCATTTTGGGGAGAATCGTTTGAGCCAGGTCCTTATGTGCATTGCTTGGAATAAGGTTTCACAAAAAACAAAAACATCTCCACTTAATTCAGACAGATGCAACACTCATTTTAGTCTGGTTTGTTTCTTATCAGTAAAAATGAATAATTAACTCTCTAATGTTAGGTATTGCTAATAAACAGAAATCTATTTCAATGAATTTGGAACTTGTGGGATTTCTGATTTTACCCTGTAATCTGCTTCACTGACAATTAAATGACTTGTTGGAAAACGAAGGTCCCAAGCTGCCACTTGGTGTTTAGTAGCTTGTTTCTTTTGTTGGGAGGTGGGAAAGAGGGCTTCTCAGGGTTTACCACGGCTTAACCTATGCAGATAGCAGCACCAACAAAAGCTCAAAAAAGTATTGTTTTTGATTCACCAGCAGTTTTTCCGGAGAATATTGCCAATGATTCAACAACTTAAAGTAACAGAGAGTTAGCAAGAGAAGAGTTGACACAGGCATGATCTATCAACTTACCTCGTCCATCTTTGGATATTGGTCAGGCAGCTACCGTGAACTATAGGCTTTGGGTCCAATGGCCAATGAGAGTCTAGACTGAAAATTCCAGTTTCTTGCTTCATGTGCAGCTGTCTCTCAGACTCAAGAATAGTGTGTTTGTTTTAACCTATACCTTCCTCCCTCCCCTCCCCTTCCCAATTCATGTCATTTACTTGTTGGAGAAACCAAGTGTTTTGTCTTATAGAAATTAGCCTGATCTGGATTTGGCTAACTGCATCATTGTGGTATCATTTAACATAATACCAATTCATGTCATTTACTTGTTGGAGAAACCAAGTGTTTTGTCTTATAGAAATTAGCCTGAACTGGATTTGGCTAACTGCATCATTGTGGTATCATTTAACATAATACTCATCCCCTGTATTTTCTGTAACTGGTAATTAGGTCGAGAAGCTTGATTAGATTCAGCTTCAATTTTTTTCAGCAGGAAAACTTCGTGGGAGTTGCTGGTACTCACTACTGCTCACATGAGGAGGCATACAGTATCTACCTCTCCAGTTTTCAACTGATCAGGGAAGAAAAAAGGTATTTTGATTCCAATTCAGGATAACAAACTCTCCTTATGTGACAGAAAGGATATGATCTTTGGAGTCAGACAGAACTGAGATTAAAATATTGAGCTATGTGACCATGGACAAGACATTGTGAATCTTACCTTTCTGGGTGCTGAATATTTTTGTATTCCTATAAATATTC
The DNA here is from genome assembly GCF_000696425.1 of Galeopterus variegatus. Classification (NCBI taxonomy): domain Eukaryota; kingdom Metazoa; phylum Chordata; class Mammalia; order Dermoptera; family Cynocephalidae; genus Galeopterus; species Galeopterus variegatus. The sequence goes on along the minus strand of NW_007727381.1, from coordinate 72,360 downwards.
ACAATCTTTGTTATTGCTTTGTTATGCAGTTAATTTACTTGGAAATAGTTTGACCCATTTGGGTCTTGTTTTTAAGATCGTTAGATGGGCCCAGAGCAGCATTAATCTAGGGCTAATTTTGTGCCACCACTGAAGCAAGACACTTTGAGTTCTCTTCCCGATGCCTATGAATTATGAAAATTCCAGTCTTGCTGGTGTCCCATGTGAGCATCAGGTACTGTTCCCTCTAATCCTTTGGTCGTGGTTCTTTCCGGGGCCTCAGGAAGCTTCCTCACAAACAGGCTGTGATCAGTCCTCTATGAATACTCGAAAGGGACCTTCTCAGGTCTTTGGAGTTCTCTTTCTGTGCAGCTCTCTCTCCTCTGGTACTCTGTCTTGTGACCTCCAGCTATCTTGATCTTCCCAGATTATCAGCATCGTCTTCTCAGTTTAAGGAATCTGCTGGGATCCACATAGATTACCCTTCCAGGTGCCGTGGCCTGGAATTCTGGCTGTATGCCAGGGCAATCATTTTTTAGGAATCATTTTTTTTTCATTGCCTGATACCCAGTGTCTTAAAAACCGTTGCTTTCTGTATTTTGTCTAGTTTTTTAGTTGTTTCAGATGGCAGGGAAAATCACATTCCTCTATCTTGGCCAGAAGTGGAAGCCTCCAATTGAACCTCTTAACTATGTTTAGTCTACCAATCCATGGACATGGTATATATCTTCATTTATTTAGGCCTTGTTTAATTTTTCTTAGCAAATATTATTTTAGTTATCAGTGTGGAGGGCTTCTAGCTATTGTTATTCCTAGGTATTTGATTTTTTTTAAAAGTGCCTTTCTTTATTATTTCTAGTAGATCTATGCTTCTATCTGGTATCAACTCCATTGGACCTGAAGAATTTCTTTTAGCATTTCTTGCTGTGCTGGTCTGTTGGCCATGAATTAACTCAACTTTTGTTGGTCTGCAAATGTTTATGCTTTTTTTTTTTTTTTGTCTTTTTTGTGACCGGTAAGGGGATCGCAACCCTTGGCTTGGTGTCTCCCGCACCATGCTCAGCCAGTGAGCACACCGGCCATCCCTGTATAGGATCCGAACCTGCGGTGGGAGCGCCGCTGTGCACCCAAGCACTGCACTCTCCCGAGTGCGCCATGGGGCCGGCCCAAATGTTTATGTTTTTAAAACTATGATTTTGTAGCTTTTACTGTTCTCATTGGGTTAGGGTCCCTATACTGTTTTTAAATTTTTTAAAGCAACTTATTCTAAAACAAAATCTTACATGGAACCTGAATATATAAAACAGATCAAAGTTGAAACTTCTGGTTAAAACATACTTGGGTGGGGGGTGGAAGGGTCTGGCAGGGTGAGGGGAGGTGTACCATTGGCTCTTTCATTACTCTTTGCAATGTCTACTTGGAGAGACTTTTGAGTTGTTTGAGAATCACTGGTTTGATCAGCAATTGTGAATCTCCTGGTTGGGGGCTCCAGTATTTATTGTATGGTCTGATTTTCTCAATATTTTCAATGTCCACCACTCTCTTTTCCTTTTACATGCCTGTGCTTATGCTGGTTCCTCTCCATAGAAAGCTTACCTGTATCCCAATGTAAATCACTTGCCCTTGAGGGTCCAGCTCACCCTTAAGGATTTCTACATCCTCAGAACTGTTATGGCACTTACTGTTTTGGGCTATACGATTTAGACATACCTACTGAGGTACATCTCCTGGTTTGGTTAGTGTTACTCTTGATTCTCTAGTTGGGCATCCTTCCTCCCACATAGGGACTATGTTGGAACTTTTCTTATGTCTTGTTTGGGACTAGGAGCGATAGGTGAGCTGTAAATATGTGCTGCTATGACCACTCTGGAAGTGTGAAAATTGTCTTCTGGTTGATGTCTTTATGTTTGCCAAGATTGTCCTGTGTTCACCATTTACCATCTTTGTCTGGAAGCCCACATGGCTTCCACCTAAAAAGAGCCTATTTCAGATACCTTCTGAGCCAGGTATCTGACTTTATTTCCACAGCTATGCCGTGGGATGCTGGCTCCATGTGTCTTTTTAATGTTAATGATGCTGAAAACTCATCATACAGACATTTTAACAGCCCTGCTTCTTCCATCCTTCATCCCCTGAGCTGGCCAGGTCCCCCATGCAAACCTGTGCTCCATTAGGCCTGGCCTCAGTGGGGTAGACTGGCCACGTTCCAGAACCATACTTCAGTTGGATTAATGTAGCTATGAGAGGCGCCAACTGAGAGTGTGTCTTTTCCCTGATATGCACTGAGCTGTCAGCAACACAACTGGCCTATTGCAAGGTGGCACCCAGAATATCTAGGCAGGCTCTCAACATGTAATTGTGAGGATTTAGCGTTAGTGTGTTACTCCTGATTCAGACTGATTGCTTTCCCCAGAAACAGCTATTTCCAGGCATCTCAGACTCAAAACAATTTCTGGGAGATGTTGTATGGCACCCAGAATATCTAGGCAGGCTCTCAACATGTAATTGTGAGGATTTAGCGTTAGTGTGCTACTCCTGATTCAGACTGATTGCTTTCCCCAGAAACAGCTATTTCCAGGCATCTCAGACTCAAAACAATTTCTGGGAGATGTTGAGTCTTTCTCTGTCCGTAGGGAAATCAAAGTTTTAGCATTTCATTCTTGAGGGTAACTTAGCCACCCCTTTCCCTCAAATATATATATTTTTAATCTTGGAGGTTGTTATAGTGATAATATCTATCACGTAGAGTTGCCATGATGATTTAAAAAAGCACCACTCTTGTTTAAATCTCATGCATGTTCTTCGGTATGCATGTTTTTCATGCATGTTTTATGCATGTTCTTCAATCCCTTTTATGAGGTACTTGGGGCCAAGGTGGCAAAGGAAGCACATAAATTAACACCAACAAGCCTGTTTTCTTTAGAAGATCCAGACTTTGGGCAGTCAAGCTTCAAGTTCTAGGGGCACAGACTAAATCCTCATTACAGCATTCAGATAAAATCTGTGGCCTGGCACATCTGGAGTGGGGGTACACGGGCCCCAAAGTTGCAAGGATGCCAAAACTGGATTGTGAGAGACCCAAATGTGTACATCTCTAACTCAGGAGGAGTTTTCATTATATTTTCAGGAGCACTCTAAACTACAATTTTCTTACACTAAATTTTTTCTTCCAACAGAATTACATATCTTTTTAAAAAAACAAACTTCTACTGCATCTTTTAGTAGTATTCAAGTATGTGTGCTCATTCCACTTTTATTAAATCATTTGCCCAGTTGGCAACCTGTATGTCTGAACTATATGCTGACAAAAGCTGAAATTTAAAATCTACTCAGTAATCCGGTGATAGACTGGGGCTGTATTAAACAATTCAAAATGAAATGTGTTTTGGGGTTTGTGTAACTTTAAATCCAGCTTTAACTTTTCATTAACCAGGTGAATCCTGCCTTCTGGTAATAGGTATGGGAACAGGTAGCAAATCACTAGGTGGATGTCTAGGAAGATTACAGTAGGACAGCGTATTCTCTCCCTCGCTTTGCAAAGGGGGTTACTGTTAGAACTCCTTGGGACGTAGATTGTACCATTTGATTACTTTATCATCTCAGCTCTGAAATGATCCCTCTTGGGTAGAGGGAGGACTGCAGTGTTGGCTGGCAGCAGTGGTGGGGAAAACCGGCCCTCATACCAGCTCTCTGGGTGAGGGGATTGACCACTTGGGTAGATAAGATTTCATGTATTAGACATTGTCACTGCGTCCTGGTGTGAATGCAGTGCCCTTCCTTGACTTTCTTTTCCAAGGGAAAAATAGATTTCATGACACTGATTTTCATTTCTCAACTGCAGTGTCTAAAGCATCTTTTCTCATAAAGGTCTGAGACATTGGTCTTTAAAGATCTCCATTGCTGGGCAGACTTAGGAATGTAATCCGATGTGCAGTTTTATCATTTATACGTGGACATATTTACAAGTGCATGTATTATTTTAAATGAAAATTTACACACAGAGAAGATGGAGCATATTTGCAGGAAATAAGTACTTACTACGTGATGGTATTAGTGTCAGCTTGTTATAATGACAGTGGCTCCAGGATACCTCAAAGGAAGGAATGAACTAAGCTCCACTGTAGCCATTTTTGTGCTCAGCTTTATTGTCCTTTTAGTTGTTATTTATTCATTTGACTGTTCATTCATTGAACACTTTGTGCCGGCATGGTGTGGGGTGCTGAAGACATATCTTAGAAAGCACAGATTGTCCCATTGAGACATTATAACAGCATGAGAGAGACAAAAGGAAGAGGTATTTGCTATGTAGCAGGAAAGGGGGAGATGGAGAAGCACAAGGGGGCGTCTCAGCCTTGGGGCAGGGGTCCTGGGAAGAGAAACGTTCCTGGAAGAAGTGACCACAGCTTCATCTCACAATGTTTGATAGCACAAGGATCCCTTGCTCTCCCATCTCCATTTTTATTCTTTAAAAAAATTTCCTGTTTTAAAAAAAATGTTTATTTTTCTACAGACTTTGTATTAGTTTTATTAGATTCCAAATTTGGACGACATTGAGCTTATAGATGAATTTAGGGAGAATTACTATCTTTGTCAGGATTGAGTTTTCTTATGCAAGAACAAAATAATTTCCTCCGGTTTTTCACATCTTTTAAAATGACTTTTAGGAGCGTTTTATCAATATATGTTCTAGTCTTGTTAAGGTTATTGCTAGGTATCCTACTGATATATTTTTTGTTAGTGTCATTATGATTTTTAAAATTATGTTGTATAACTGATTAATTGTGATAAATAGGAAAGCTGGTGACTTTTAGTTGTTTTTTTTTTAACCTGGGCAGAGAGTCTACCAGATCCAGGTGATTCCCCTCTCATGTACTCATTGCCTGAGGTCAGGCTCCCTGGGAAACAGACTCTGAGATGGAGGCCTGTGTGCAGATTTAAGGGAGTGTTCTCTCACGAAAACACCCCTGAGGGGTGATGGAAGCCTGACTGGGAGAGGGAGAAATTGAACCGTAACAAGGTTGTGACAGTGACCTCAGCTGCCCCCACAGGCAGCTCCAGAGCTGGAATGCTCTCACGAAAACACCCCTGAGGGGTGATGGAAGCCTGACTGGGAGAGGGAGAAATTGAACCATAACGAGGTTGTGACAGTGACCTCAGCTGCCCCCACAGGCAGCTCCAGAGCTGGAATGGCCGTTCAGAGTTGTCCTGAATTGTGGCAAAGGGGCTAGGCCTTTCTACTCCCACATTAACCACTCCTTGTGGTTGTAACTTTGGGCCAGGCAGGTCCCTTCAGCAGAGGGCAATTCTAGCAGCCATTGGAAATTCATACTTCAAGCTGCTGAGGGGCTGAGTGCCTTGACCCTGAAAGGGAGAGCTGGGTAGTGACCATGGCAGCCACTACCATGATGCTGTAGTGTTTTCGATCAGTAAATAAAAAATCATCATCAAGGTCACTAACTACATGAGAAGCCCAGCAGGTCAAAAACACCTAGGTAGCTGCTCCTTCCTTTACCTGTAAAAAAAACCTTGCTCTTTGAATTTGCCTTTTAAAGACTTGTAAAAGTATTTCACTATTGAGGATTATGCAGATAATGGTTTTTGAAAACAGGTGGCCCTCATTTTGAGCTCACTTCGATGTTCTTTGGAGTATTAAGTAGTATTTATGCCCAGTAGAGGGAAATTTACCAGGAATAGACCAATGGGTCTTCAGTCCAAACATGATTGAACAGAATTTTAAAATGCTTTGACTAGTCTAGATCTGCAAAAAAAAAAAAAAAAAAAAAAAAAAAAAAAATCCCACCTCTCCCAACACAAACTTAAATATAGCTATTTCTTTGCTCAACTTTATTGGGGGTATAATTTACATAAAATAAAATGCATCTATTTTAAGCATAGACTTCGAGGAGTTTTGACAAATGCATACACCTCTGTAATCCCACTACAATGAATGCATAGGACATTTCCATCCCTCCCTTCCCAGTCCATCCTCCTGCCTTTCCCTCACTCCACTCCCAGGCAACCACTGATCTGCTTTCTGTCACTGCAGGTTAGGTATAGGAGTTTCATATATATGAACATATATAGTATGAATTCTTTCCCATCTGGTGTCTTTCACTTGCCATAATATTTAAAAAATAATTTTATTGAGGTGTGATTTGCATCCAATATAATCACTTGTTTTAAGTGAACACTTCGATGACTTGATAAATGTATACAATCATGTAATCACTGCCACCATCAAGATAAGACAAAATTTCAGTGGCTCCCCCAAATGTTCTCATTCCCTGTTGCAGTCAATCCCTTATCTGCAGTGTTGAATCTGCCGTTAATCTCATCACGTTATATTTTTCACATTGGGTGTTGTTTTTTATCTTTACAAGTTCCATTTGGATTTTTTTCACATTGCCCAGTTCTTTCATCATTATGTTCATGTTTTCTTTTATACCTTTGAATGTGTTTATAAGATTTAAAAATCTTAATCTTTTAATGTCCTTCTCTACCAATTCCATCATCTCTGTCATTTCCGGGTCTGTTTTTATTGATTATTTTTCTCCTGGTTGGAGGTCATCTTTTCTTGTTTCTTTACATGCTTTGTGAATTTTGGTTGGATGTTGGGCGTTATGAATTTTATGTTGATTGCTCACTTTACTGTATTCCTTTAATGTGTGTGTGTGTGTGTGTGTGTGTGTGTGTGTGTGTGTGTGTGTTTCCTGGAAGGCAGATCAGTTACTTGGGATTAGTGTTATCTTTTCAAGACTTTCATGCTTGTTATGGTAGGCCCATAGCTGTCTTTATTCTAGGGCTAATTTAGCCCCACTACTCTGCCGTCAAGATTCTTGACAATACATTGTCATTATTTTTGCTTAGACCTACTTTTAAAAATGTTAAAAAATAAGAAAAAATTGTCTTATTTTTAGTAACACATTTACCATTTCTTGTTCTTTATTATTTTGCATGGATAAAATATTCCTTCTGGTATAATTTTTTTTTTCCTGTCTGAGGAACGTCCTTTAACGTTTCTTACAGTGAAGAGCACTCAGGTCTTATTTGTCTGAAAATGTCTTTATTCTGCCCTCATTTTTGAAAGGTATTTTCTCTGGATATAGAATTCTAGAATGATGGTTTTTTCTTTTCAGTACTTTAAAGATGTTCTGTTCTTTTGTGATTTGTATTGTTTCTGCTGAGAAGTCTGCTGTTATTTTGATCCTTGTTCTACAAAATGTGTTTTTTTCCTCTAGCTACTTTTAAAATGCTCTCTTTGCTCCTAGTTTTAAGCAATTTGATTATAATGGTGTTGGTGTAGTTTTCTTTATGTTTCTTGTACTTGGGATTCTTTGAGCTTCCTGGATCTGGGGTTTATACTTTTTATAAAATTTGGAAAATTTTTAGTCATTTTTTTCTTAGAACATTTTTTTTCTGTATCATTTCCTCTTTTTATGGTCCTCTGATCACATGTGTATAGAGCAAATATGAGGGTACTTCAACAAGTTCATGGAAAGATTAGTATTATCTTTCAGTTCTGGTTTTCCATGAGCTTTGTAAAGTACCCTCATATATTGTCCCACAGGTCACTATAACTCTGTCCAATTAAAAAAAAAAAACAACCTTTTTCTCTGTGTATTTACTTATGGACAGTTTCTATTCCTATGTTCAAGTTTATTGAACTTCTCTTCTGTATTGTACGCTTTTTATCCTAACAAGTATATTTCTTTATTTCAGATATAATATTTTTCATTTCTGGAATTTCCATTTGTGCCTTTTTTGTATCCCCTGTTCCTCACTTAATTATGTTCATATTTTCTTTACATCATTACCATAATTATAATATTTGTATTAGTAGTTTTAAACTCCTTGACTGCTAATTCCATTTCTGTCATTTCCAGGTTTTTTTTTTCTTTCTATAAATTGTTTTTCCTGGTTATGGGTTATATTTTCCTTCTACTACTTTGCATGCCTGGTACTTTTTGACCAAACATCAGACATTATGAATTTTACATTGTTAAAAGTTGGATTTTGTTATATTCCTTTAAAGTGTTGGCCTTTTCATGGCAGGCAACTAAATTAATTGCAGTTTGGTTTAATCACTTTGTGTTTAATTTTTAGATTTTTTTGGAACAGGGTTAAATTGAACTTTAAGTTAGTCCTATAAGGGGTCTTTAAAAAGTTCATGGAAAGATTCATATTACCTTTCAATTCTGTTTTTCCACAAACGTTTTGAAGTACCCTTGTATTTCTTAGCAATGGCCCTCCTGGAATGTCTACCGAATGCCCTGCGTATTCAGCGAGGTCTCTCTACGTTGCTTCCTGAGAACCTGAACTATTACCAACCCTGTTGTTTTTCCTTGCTTTATGCATTTTCACCTTACACAGGCACAGACTATCGTTCAGTTAAAGACTCTAGAGGACCCCTGCACAGATGTCTGGAGCTCCTGCTGTGCTTGGCTGCTTCCTTTTAGGTCCTGCTCCAAGATCTATAGCCTTGGACTCCCTAAATTCACATCTTGGTCTCTCAGCTCAGCAAGATTGCCGGGCTCTGTCTGTATTCCACCATCTTGCATGGAATTCCAGAAAATTCCTCCAGTCAGAGAGCCTTGTCAGTGCCAGGGCTCACCTCATTATTTTCCTTTTCTTAGGCAGAACAGTCCTGCGCTGCTTGTTGCACAATGTGTGAAAAATAATTGTTTGCTAAGTTCTTCCCAATTTTCTAGTTGTTTATGACTGGATGGTAGTGTAGCTTTTATATTATGATTTTTAAAGTGTATGTTAAAGTAAACAGTGTAGGGTTTTCAATTCATTTTGTGATCAAGCTTTTTTTTGTTATGATCTGAATTGATTTCCATAAACAGGGTCTCAATTGCACTGAACAGAAATAAGGTCGTAGGCTTTTTATGGTTTAAAACATACGGCCACTTAGGCTGTAATTCAGTGGCTACCAGTACCCCAAGATACAATACATTGTGTACCTTGATAAACATTACAGTTTCAGCATTAATATGGAAAAAGTATTTTGTCTGATATTACAACAATAGATCCAAAGCTCACAGAACAGAAGATGGGGCAGGTTTTAATCATAATTAGAAATAATGGGCCGGCCCAGTGGTGCACTGCTACAGTGCGCCGCTGGGGAGCGCAGCGGCGCTCCCGCCGACGGTTCGGATCCCACATACAGACCGGCAGCTCACTGGCTGAGCGAGGTACGGGTGCAACACCGAGGGTTGCGATCCCGTTGCCGGTCCTGGTCCGGTACGGGCGCGACACTGAGGGTTGCGATCCGTTGCCAGTCATGAAAAAAGACAAAAAGAAAGAAATAAGACTACACACATATTAGGAATGAATTAAGGAAGTTGCTATTTCTGCTCCTTTCTTCGTCTTTTCTGCTTCTGCATACCTGGTTTGCTTGCTTTAAAAGATTTACACACATGAATAATCTCCACCAAAGGATCAAGGTAGACTGTGTCCCAATCATGAATAATTTTTACCCAGTGCCTAAAAACAAACCATGCTGTAGCTAAAGAAATCAGGCAGTGAGACTAAATACAGATAAATATCCAGGCAGCATTGAGTTTATAGTCACCTCTGGGCAGGAAGGAGTGTGTCAGTGTTCCTACCAGTGCTCATGACTCCCACTTTAGATCACTTGAATGACCCACCCAGCCAGGTATCTCCAGCTGATATAGAGTCACCTTACCACAAACCTTTAGCACCAGAAGGGATTTTATAATCAGTGCCCTCATTCATTCATTGCAGAGTTAATGATTTTTCAGTGCTTGGGAGACTGCTTCAGCTGCTGCTTTCTGCTGGGAAGGTGTGTTCCTGGTATACTCACAACCCCAAGATGCATTTTTTTTTTTTTTGGACCAGTAAGGGGATCGCAACCCTCGGCACGCACCACGCTCAGCCAGTGAGTGCACCGGCCATCCCTATATGGGATCTGAACCTGTGGCCTCGGTGCTACCTGTGCAGCACTCTCCCGAGTGAGCCACAGGGCCGGCTCCCAGGATGCATTTTTCATAAAAATCATTCACAAATGAGGGTGAGGTACAGTTGCAGACAAATTATCCTACTCCAGTCTGTATATATTAGGGACTAAATTGGCTTTGGGCTGGATGAGGAGCTTAGTTTTTGAGAGAGTATGAATTTCAAACTTTAGGGGGTCCTTGTTATCCATGTATTTGTCAGAGGAGTCTCTACAGTTATGAGGTAGCAGAATGCAGAGGGGAGCCAAAGTCAGAGGCAAGCAAAAACCATCAAGGCCCCAAAATATTCACTAATGATCTGACCACTTGGAAAATTAGTCCTTAGACAAACAACCCTCCCAGCTTAACTCTAAAGTATTTTTCAGTTCATCATGCTAAGGGCTTTTGTGGCTTGTCTCTTGCTGATGGTCAAATGTTGTTAACGTTCAATAATAAAATACAAATGTAAGAGTCAGGAACTCACAAAATTGATGAAAGTAATGTTGAAGAATTGTTGGGATCGCGCTCAAAGTTTTGACAAATGAGAGTCTGGTGAACAATTGGATGAACAATTGGAGATAAATTTAGTAAATATAAGGCCAGGACATATCCCCAGGCAGAAAATGATTTGACTATCAGAGGATTAAGGGAAGCATTGGAAAAACTAATGATGTCCTAAAATTGTTTTTTTCTAGTTACTTTCTTCATGACCATACTGCAAAAGCCAAACATAAGTTTCAAGTGAACTATGTCTTATTAGGCAATTTATTTGAAAAATAATAATGCTCCCTCAAAAACACCCTCATGCAATTTATCTTTTTGAAAGTTAAGGCGTAATTGCAATTTTGTTAAATGTAATATAGACTTATCTTTTTAAGTTTTAGTTTTATTAAATAGGATAAATAAGGTAAATTTTCTATAAAATGGTTTTTATATTTAGTGTGAAATTTTGGTCCCCAATTTTAAGAGAATTTACCTTAACTGACATTTATTTGTTTATTAAATGACAAGTAAAACTTGTATATATGTATGGTATATAACATAATGTTTTGATGTTTGTATACATGTGCAATGGCTAATTCGAGCTATTTAACATATAACCACACATACTTATTTTTTATTGTGGTGAGAACACTTAAAAATCTATCCTCTAAGCAATTTTTAAGAGACTAGCACTGATGAACACTAGTTATAACCCACTGTTCTGGCCCAACAGCACTTTCAGGCCCTCTTTATGGTAAGAAAAAAAGGAGCCTGCAAACCCTAGAATCTAGAAGTTCTTCCTGCTAGTGTCCTTCAGTGCAGCTAGTCTATTGCGGGTAATTGGCATTTCTGGAGACCTCCAGGTAGGCAGATATCCATCTCACAGTTCCCCATACTAGAAAAGTCACATGAAGGCATTTCCTTTTAGTCCTGAATTTACTAGATGACTGTAGTACCAAATGACCCATGCTACCACATCGGAGTACAAATACAGGCACATCTTTATTTCATTTCTCCAGGGACTTGCTGGAGCTGCCATTTCCCTCTTTTAGCAGGAAGTTTGTATTTCTTGCTCTTGATCTCCCCATCACCACCTCCACAATTATTTAAGCAGCCAGAAGGCTTTTTCAGTCCAAGGGGTCAGTGTTGCCCCCAAATGCCAGTAGGTAAAGAAATGGGAAGTCTGATTAGTCTACTAGTGGGTCCCAGTTTATGTATACCATGGTTTGGTTTTGGCCCTATGGTGGCATCACTGTTGAAAATGATCCTGTGTGGTTCGATGTATCTTTATTCAATGCTTTAAAGATTCCCTTTTTCATCTAGACCTGCCAAGTCTTGATGGCACCCTTGGCACAGCTTTTATTTTAAAAGTTTGCACTCATACACCTAACCAAGTGATGCCAGAGCATAATTTCTGTGCAAGAAGGCTGTGCCTGGAGGGGTTTGTAGCCTCTGCCATACCCTGTGCCAGAAGGCCATCCCTGTCCCCTCCATCTCCTTCCTCCATTCACTTGGTGCTGGAATTGAGCCTGGGCCATCCATCCAAACTCCCCATTCCTTCACAATGGTATCTCCTTTGGGATGCTAGAGCTCCTCTCCTACCAACTTGACCTCAGTTAAGACCCTTCCAATTATCCTATTAGATAACTTCCCAATAAAATGGAACCTCAAAAAGGAAAAGGTGCCTGGGACACTTTTACAAATTTGCCCATTTGCATCCTTAGTGAACAGATCTGCATCACCAAGATATTTTACAATTTCACAAACTGCAGTAAGACCTAGTACTGCTTTCCCCAGATTCCTGGTGCCCACCCACCTTACACTGGCCTGAGAATACTAAGAGCAGGCCACTCAAGAGACTGTTCCCTGAACTCCCGGAAAGCTTCTCCAAACTGCTGAGTTCACCTGTACTGGTAGGGGACTATTAGAGTCTCCGGATAAAAAATGTTGTCAGTGTTACTACACATCCTGCTACATTCTTTGCCTGTGGATCCAACTCAGTGCCTGGCACAAGATAGGTATCCAGGGAATACTTGCTGAGTTAGGGAAAAAAAAAAGACCCAATTGAATGGAGCACTCTGCCCAGGGCTAACAGGGAAAAACAGGAGGTGATGGGTAGGTGTTGTGAGGACTGGGTGTGCAGTAGGTAAATATAAGTGTTGGGAGTGGTTCATGTTGATTTCATAGATGAATTAGAACATTTGATAACCCTGTAAATAGACTACTGTGTGTTTATATAAATAGCACACTTAGCTTGTAGTTATAAGGTGCTAAAATAACTGCATGAAATATGAAAGAGTCCATCAGTCAAATGGTTGTTTTGCTTATGTGAAAGTCAAACAACCAATATGACCAATTTTTTTCTCCTCTGAATTGACCTTTTGTTTTGTGACCCAACACTGCAGTGCAAACTGCCAATTTAAGGCACTGCTGACTGTGCTACTGATTACAGCCTTCCGAAGGCTCCTGTGCGAGAAATGAAGCACCGTAAATTTGCTAAGTCTTGATGCTGGCTCAATAAACATTTGTCAATGTCAGTGACTGGGGTGGCCTGATGACTGAGGTTATCAGGTTATTGTTTATTCTTCTAGGGCATTATACAGGTAGTTGAAAGGAGAAACAACTAAAATAAACGTGGAAAGTAGGTTCCATTTTATGATCTAATTTAAAGGCAGTTCTTTTTTTTTTTTTGTCCTGTAGTGAAGAAAGTCACATTTACGTATCTGTAAATATATACTACTTAAAAACCTTGTGGTAGGTTGAACAATGGCCCCCCTAAAGATGTCCAAGTTCTAATCCCAGACACCTGTGAATATGCTACTTTACATGACAAAGGGAACTCTGCAGGTGTGATTAAGTGAAGGGTTTTGAGAGAGGGAGTTTATCCTGGATTATCTAGATGAGCTCATCACAATCACAAGGGTCCTTATAAGACCGAGGCAAGAGATTTAAGGTCAAAGAAGGAAATGGGAAAACAGAAGCAGGGGTTATAGCCAGAGAAAGAGTTGGAGGTACTACACTGCTGGCTTGGAAGATTGAGGAAAAGGCCGCAGGCCAGGGAGTGTAGGTGGCTTCTAGAAGGTGGAAAAGGCAAGGAAACAGATTTTTATCTAGAACCTCTACAAAGAACACACCCCTGCTGACACCTTAATTTTATGCTTTCTGACCTCCAGAACATGAGATATTGTTTTAAGCTACTAAGTTCGTGCTAATTTGTTATAGCAGTCATAGGAAACTAACACAGACTCAACTGTTTGCTTAGCAGAAAATTCTCTGAATTTGCTTGATAAATATATTTAAATATGATATGGTTCATTTCAACATTAAAATATTATTAAAAAATCCCTAAGCTCATTCAGTTGTAATCCTCCCACAAAAATATTATTTTTATCCTTCATGCTGTGGGTGATTAGCTTTTAGCTGATGAGGAGATCAAATAACGGGCAGAAGGGAGGGGTGCTTCTACTGTCCTTTGGTGCTGACTTGATTTTGCATCATTCGTGGTCTTCAGCCTTTCAGGCTGCTTGTCTATTTTGAGAGGGCTTGTTTAGTTGAACTTGGATAGTATAGTTCATAATAAATATACTTCACTGGATACAAGTAAAGTACAAAATATCAGAGTATGCTGCAAACGAGAGCACAGGCCATGCTTTATGTGGGATACCGCTGGAGATACAGGATGGAGAGTCAGAGGGATGGGGTGCTAAAAATTTGTCATCTCTGCCATACAGAAGGCCCTTAAAAAATTTCTGGCATCTCAAAATTGACCTATAGAAATTTGGAAATCAGAACTTGCCTTCGATGTATACTATTTTAGAGCAGACTTGAAGCTTTGTCGTGTTTACAAACTCTTACATGGGAACATTTATCAAAGCCGGTTCAAGGCACTGTCAGCATCTCCATTTCTGCATGCTTGAAAAGGGAGCAATTGCAAACAGATAAAAGTGAGCTAGGCAAATGCTGTTAAGTGCCTAATAAGAGCTGGGCTTCCTTTCAATTAATGATGAAATAAGAAAGAGATGCAAAATTTTGTAAAACAAATACATGGGTTAGTGACTTCAGAGGGATGGGTTCTGCAGAGAGGTTCTTCAGCAGGTCTAAACACTCAAAGGGCATAATCATCAGGGTTCCTCTCAGCAAGGTGGGAAGCTTTGAGGAAGCTCAGAGAGAGAATCTGAGGTGTTGTTTCTGCCAGGCTCCAGGCCACTGCATTGGCTGCTGTACCCGCGGGCTTCCTTTCCACAGTGTGGGTCCAATCTTCTCACCTCCTACCCAGCAACCTCTGTCTGGCTAACTTCCACAGTGTCCTCAGGACTCAGCTTCCTTCTTTCTACAGACTCTGCCCTGCAAACTCTGGCACCCAAAGGTTAGGTTGGGAGCTCTGCTAGCTGCAAGGACTGCAGGTGCATTTACCCTGTTATAATCCACCTGCTAGACTTAACTGGCTTCTTCCCCTGCTTAATGGGAAGGAGTGCATCTTGTCAACCCTGCATTCTCTGTGCTCAGTATAAGACATGGCACATAGTAGACAGTTGATAAATCTTCATTCAATGAATGAACCATAAGCAGTCTGTTTATAAATTTGGAGCAAAGGCTTCTTCTCCTCCTCTTCCTCCTCCACCCCCCTCCTCCTTTCCCACCACCTCCCCCCTTCTTCCTTCTTGATTGTAGCTGGCATTTACTCGTTGGACATTCTGGAATTTCCAGTGAGCACTGGTGGGGTGGGGGACAGCGATGTCAGTGGAGAGTTGTTGCCTTGGAACCTCTGCCTTCCCTTTTCCTTCTGCCTCCCCCACCTCAGGCAGGGACAGATGGTCTTCACAGCACTCCTACATACAGTCTCCTGCTCTAGCACCTGTTCACATCTGCCCTCTTTGGGCAAAACCTAGGGTTCTGGGACCCTTTCCAAACACCTAAGTCTTTCTTTCTCTAAGAACACCTAAGTCCTCGTGTTAGTTTTCTAGGCCTGTTGTAACAAATTACCAAAAATGGACTGGCTTAAAAAATAGATATTTATTCTTTCAGTCCAGAAGTCTGAAATCAAGGTGTTCAGTAGGGCCGTGCTCTCTCTGAAGGCTCTAGGTGAGAATCTGTTCCATGGCTTTCTCTAGCATCAGGTGTTTGCCAGCAATCCTCGGTGTTCCTTGGCTTGCAGCTGCATGACTCCAGTCTCTGCCTCTGTCTTCACATGGCTTTCTCCCTCTGTGTCTGCGCTTGTGTCTCTTCTTGTAAGGACACTGGTCACATTGGATGAAAGGCCCATCTTATATCAGTATGACCTCGTCTTAACTTACATCTTAATTACATCTTCTAAGATCCTATTTCCAAGTAAAGTCTCATTCATAGATTCCAAGGGGTAGAACTGTAATGTATCTTTTTGGGGAACACAATCCAACTCATAACCACCTCCTTCCCCAGGGATCTGCTCTCAGCTTGCTCCGTCTGGGATGGCCTTTGAGATGTTGCTTGATCCTGGTGACTATTCCAGTCAGCCTTGACTCAGATGAACTCAGGGAAAGGGAAGCTTATGGTAGGAATAAACATGTAAAATAAATGTCATTAACATCCCAGGACGGGAGCAGATAGGCTCGGTTCTCGTGGGTACTAGAGCTGAAAGGAGATTTCTGATTTCAGGAGGCCCTGGAGACTTGAGCAGCTAGAGGTGTGGAAATCCTTTCTCACACTCTGCCTGATCCAATCTGTATTCACCACTTGGGATTCTGCCCCAAATAAAACTGCAGCTTGTTTCTGGTTTGGCTTTTCTAGGCCTGCTTCTGCCACATGACCTTTCAGCTGTATGGCCCACCACACAGTAACATATGCTTGTCATGTTCCTTAGTTCTCACGCTGTTATATACTGAATGTTTATGTCCCTCCAAGACTCATGGTTGAAGCCCTAATCCCCAATGCGATGATATTGGAGGTGGAGCCTTTAGGTTTAGACGAGGTCATGAGGGTGAAGCCCCATGATGGGATTGATTAGTGTCCTTATAAGAAGAGTCAGAGAGATCAGAGCTCGTGTGCTCTCTCTCTCTCTCTCTCTCTCTCTCTCTCTCTCTCTCTCTCTCTCTCTGCCATGTTAGGATGCAGCAAGAAGGTGGCTGCCTGTCTGTAAGCCAGGAAGCAGGCCCTCATCAAGTCCTGAACCTGCCTGCACCTTGATCTTGGATGTTGGCCTCTAGACTGTGAGCAATACATGTCTGTTGTTTAAGCCACCCAGTCTCTGGTATTATGGGTTATAGCAGCCCTAGCAGACTAAGAAACATATCCATGGAGAGATTTTGAGTGGTGTGGGCCCTCTGTCTGAGGTGGGCTCCAGGACAGGCCTTGTGAAGTTCAGGCCTGGGATGTGGGCTCAGCGTGTTAATCTCCCCCAGTCCTAGGGCTGGGTATTTGTGTTTGTGTTGCATTTAAACTGGGGGCAGTGCTTTAACCCAAAGGGCCCCCCTCTGTGATGGTGGCATGTGAAGCTTGATGGCACGCACTGAGACTCCCTGAGGCTTCTCAAAACACAGCAGAGAGGCTGCCTCTGGTTCTTCTGGGACGGGGCTCGGGTTAGGGACTGAATAGAAGAACTCAGAGAAGTTCTCAGCATCCTTACAGGCAACTCCTGCAATTTTAGATATTTTTGAGCTGGTGGAGAGAGGCTTGTTGTGTGTCTGACATGGCACAACAGGGACTGGGGCATTTATGGCAGGAGACAGTCCTAGCAGACTCAGGACCTCATGCAAAACTGTCCCCACGTGTGAAAGCCAGGAGGTCGGTGGATTTACGCTTGTTTGTTTTTAAGCTGCTGAGGCACACGCTGCTTCATGATGAGTAAAGGCAGCTGACCTGTGGCTCATGGGTCCCTTTCACTGATCCTGTTCCAACTTGATGTAAGAACCCCTCCTCAGGCGTAAAGAAGCCCCTCTGCTCCTGTAACTGAGAGTTTAAGTACCACTCAGTTTTGGTTTCAAGTCTGGCAATAAAATAAAACTCTTTCTCACCATTTCACAGATTGGGTCTCCCGGGTATATTTCAATTTGGCACCGTTAGCTGAACCGTCTAATGTTTCTGGGTATGAAATGAATATGGCTAACTCATCCCCACCAGCTCAGTAGCCTCTCGCTCACCTTCCTTCACCCACAGCTGTGGATGTGGCTCAGTGGCTCTTGCTGCAAAAGAAAGCTTGATTACGACAGGATACAAAAATGTAAGTTACGTGTATTTGAGAGGCAATATTGACTGAGCTATAGTATAGATTTTATAGAAAAAGCTATCCATGTTTTAGCCATTGATTGGAAATAACTTGTTTACTCAAGTTTTCTAATCTGCCCATTTTAAAGTTGTTCGCAGCACAGTTTGCATGTGTTCCAGGTGCCAAAACAAACAGAAGTGAGAGTTTCAGGTTACCAGAAAGAAGCGAAGCATGTGGCACCTGATGAAAGTTTATGCGGACTCACAGAAAATAGGCAGCAAGAACGCAAGGGCAAAAACGAGACCTCACAGCAATTATATCGCCTCCCATGATGACTCCGCTGGGCTTCCCACGGGACACAAAACATGGACATAATAGTGCAGGCCTGCTGGGCAGATAAGATGTAACTCAGGGGAAAATTAAGTAGCAATAAAGTGAGTGACATTTTAAGAGACAGCAAAGGAAGAGCTATTTCACAGTAACCCTGGGCTAAATGCCAAAGCTGTCCCCTCAACAGTCATTGCTCTGCATTGGAAAGAGGGAGTCATTACTTTGGCCTGTGATGGTCAGAGAAGTCGGGCTCGACCAAAGTGTAGGCAGGAGGTTGACAGAGGACAGGAGAAGGGTCTTTCCAGGCAGGCCGTATGGAGTGGGCAGAGGGCAAAGAGGGGAAATCTGTGTGTTTGGGAGAAACAGAAACCGTGTAGGTTTGTTGGGAAAAGCTCAGGCATTATGACTTTGTATGTTACAAATATTCTGAGAGAAACAGGAGGAAAATCTATTCTACAAAGTCTGGGTTTTGTAATAACTGCTGACAGTTTGGGCTTATTTATTGCGGAAGTGTTTAAATGTATGCTTGTTGTAAATCTTTAAATATTGTATACAGCTATGCTGGGATAAAAATGATAAAAACATCAAAATTTTAAAGCCTAATGATTATTGTACAATTTTTTCTGATTGGTGTTTGTGTATCAGGTCTTTTTTATTCTAATCATAGAAGGAAGTGCTGTGAAAGGGGTTTGCACTACCTCACATGGGAAGGTTTCTCAAAGAGAAAACCATTATGTAATTATACTTACGTTTGCCGCACTTTTTCACACTTTAATTTCCTAGAAATAAAGCTTCTAGCTGGTTTGCACTACCTCACATGGGAAGGTTTCTCAAAGAGAAAACCATTATGTAATTATACTTATGTTTGCCGCACTTTTTCACACTTTAATTTCCTAGAAATAAAGCTTCTAGCTGAGGGAATGTCCCCAAACCTCCCCAGTCCTAAGAGAACTTCTGAATGTTACCTTCAGTTAGGAAAGCTGGCGGTTTTAGGTCCAGGGCTTTGTGGTGGCTTCTGAAGGGCGCGAGGCACAGCTGCATTTTGCCCACCTATATACAACTGACTTCTACTAGGCAGACTGCACAAAGACCCCAGAATCCACAGGCCGTGCCTGTCACCTGGCCCTAAGTTACTGTCCTTTTCCAGGTAACTTTGTAAAAGGTGCACACACTGCTTGTCGGCACCGCCAAGAGAGGAACACAGATGGCCCCTCTGGGGCAGATGCACCTGCCCTCTCGGTGTCTCTGGGCACTTCTGCCCATGCTGGTAGGCACAGGGATGGCTCAGCAGGGTTCAACTATACCCAGAAAGCATTTAGGCAATTACAGAGCCCCTATTACAGAGCTCACAGAAATGGTTCCAACTATCCAATCCTAACCAGCTTGCCCTGCCTTACCGTTCTTTCCCATGGAAACCACAATAAAGGCTGTTGCCACAGTCCCTGGCCCCCCAAACTCTGCCTCCTGACTGCCCTGGTGCCTCCCGTATGGACCTTCATGGCGTGGCGTGCCCCTCCTCTTGGGAACCGTGAGTAATAAACTATTGTTTCAGTGGCGGTCATATCCTGATCTGTTGGCTTCACCATCCCTAAATAATAAAACCTGTTAAAACATGAAGTTCCAAAAAATCTCATGAGCCATGCCCTACTCAGGTCAGGACCCCACACTCCTAAATCACCCCTGCTGCCAATTCTCTCCTCTCTTAGCATTAGAGTTCATCTAGCCGATAAGTCAATTAAGCAAAACTAAAGTGAAAATTAAAGTGTAACTAAGAGTTACCAGGTATCAAAAATGCCTAGTATTTGTCACTGAAATTGTATATTTAAGGCTAAAGGGAAACCCGAAGAATTTATTTTCTTAGATATTCAATGTCTGCACTGGGAGCAGAAATTAGGTGAAATTAAGAAGTAGATTTGGACATGAATGGGCTGGACTTGATCCAGGACATGAATGAGCTAGACTTGAGTGGCAGTCCTAAGAGATGCAGAACAGCCTAACATTTACTGAGTGATTACTGTGTGCCAGGACTGTCCCAAGGACTTTATGACTCAGGTAATCCTCCAACAAAATTATGAGGAAGTACTGTTATTTCCATTTTCACAATAAGGAGACTGAGGTACACAGATGATGAGTAAGTAGTCACACAGCTAGCTAAGTGGCCGAGATAGAGTTCAAATCCAGGCAGTGTGGCTTCAGAGCCTGTGCTCAGCCACTACTATACAGTACAGTAGAAAGAGCCCCTTGCGGGGAGCCAGACAGATGCATGCATGAACTTTGGCCCTACTAATTATTAGTATGTGACTTTGGATTAGTAAGTTGACCGTCTATGATACAGGCGTCCATCTATAATATATGTGATAATACTTTTCCAATAGGATTGTTGTGAGGATTAAACAAGACAACGGTTATGGAAATGCTGAGCATCCGTCTGGAACATAAATGAGTGATAGGTAAGTACCAGTGTCCCCTTTATTCCTAAACAAGACACAGCTGATCATTGTAATATTACTCTATACTGGTGATTCCACAGCTGCCCATACATGAATTATTCTATGTGGATAGAGTCAAGAAACTGGGAAATGGGTCATTAGCAAAGTTCTACTCCTGAGGAGAGGTACAGGCAGGTGGGTGGGGGACATTCAGCTGGTCTGCTCACAGTGATTCAGCTGGTGGGCTCACAGTGATTATTAGGATATGGAAATTCATCCACACATCTTGGTAATTTGATGCTACTCTGAGCCTCGTACAGGCAGGTGGGTGGGGGACATTCAGCTGGTCTGCTCACAGTGATTCAGCTGGTGGGCTAACAGTGATTATTAGGATATGGAAATTCATCCACACATCTTGGTAATTTGATGCTACTCTGAGCCTCCCCTAGTGGCCCCTGTCATTCCAACCACCCAGTTTTCTCTGCAGGGACACCTGGCCCAGGTCGGGCCTCCAGGACGCTGCTTGAGTGCTGTTACTGGCGTCCATTGTGGCCGGTCAGTGCCTATGCTGCTCTGTTTATTAAACATCCAGACTATCACCACTGCAGGCAGAAGCAGAAGAAGGGCTGCACTGTGGCCCTCAGCTGAAGCCCCCAGCTCCTTGGGTGCAGGCCAGCAAAAGCAGGAAGCTTGGGCTGGGCATTCTGCCATCCTTTTACATGCTTAGGGATCAAAGAGAGAAAGAGAGAGAGCTACAGCTTTTTCTCCTTCCTTTCCTCCCCTCTCTTCAGCCTCACCTTTGAAAAGTGACCTCCTAAGAGTCAGGTTAACATTTCTAGACCTTTATAAAAAATGAAAACGTCCATGTTTATGACAATATTATTCCAAAAATGGATCTGCACCACAGTAAATTGACCTGAGAGATAAAATCACCTTTCTTGGGCTTAAGTCAAATTGCACGTGGACTCTGAATCACAACTGCTTGCAATTGTAAGGGCCACTTGTTGAAAACACCCCACCACAAATTCTATCTGTACTGGGACCACACAGCCTCGTTCACATTTACTATCAGTCTGGATACAATTGGCTTTGATTAGATCTTTTGAAAACATAGCTACAGTTTCCTGTGAGCTGGGCCATGAATCTAGGAGGCATCTTAACAATCATATTTGAGCTGTCACCATGGAGCATGGTTAGGTTACTTTGGAGTCTGAGCCAAGGCTTTATGCACTTTGCTACAGGCATTTGGGAGAAGGCTTCTGAGATCTGGCAAACTCAGTTAAAGATTGTTTGTGAACCATATTTATCATTCCACTTTCAGGGAGAAACACCCAAATCATATTTCCCTTTATATGCAAAACCTGCACAGTTTGCCAAGTAATTCCTCATGCATAATCTTGGTCTGCTTTCTCAAAAATCCTGAAATGTATTCCATCTTACAGATAAAGAAAATGAGATTTTAAGGCATTAATTTCCTTGCTCAGTGATGGAATATAAATAGAGTCTTTCCCTATAATATTCTGGCCTTAACTAAATTACTTGGAACTGAGGAATCAGAAATAAATCAGTTAATAGTTCCTGGAAAGTTAAAATCCTTTAAAATTATTTTGACTTAGTTTTAAAGGAAAGGTTGATTAAATCCACATCCCTGANCTTTTACATGCTTAGGGATCAAAGAGAGAAAGAGAGAGAGCTACAGCTTTTTCTCCTTCCTTTCCTCCCCTCTCTTCAGCCTCACCTTTGAAAAGTGACCTCCTAAGAGTCAGGTTAACATTTCTAGACCTTTATAAAAAATGAAAACGTCCATGTTTATGACAATGTTATTCCAAAAATGGATCTGCACCACAGTAAATTGACCTGAGAGATAAAATCACCTTTCTTGGGCTTAAGTCAAATTGCACGTGGACTCTGAATCACAACTGCTTGCAATTGTAAGGGACACTTGTTGAAAACACCCCACCACAAATTCTATCTGTACTGGGACCACACAGCCTCGTTCACATTTACTATCAGTCTGGATACAATTGTCTTTGATTAGATCTTTTGAAAACATAGCTACAGTTTCCTGTGAGCTGGGCCATGAATCTAGGAGGCATCTTAACAATCATATTTGAGCTGTCACCATGGAGCATGGTTAGGTTACTTTGGAGTCTGAGCCAAGGCTTTATGCACTTTGCTACAGGCATTTGGGAGAAGGCTTCTGAGATCTGGCAAACTCAGTTAAAGATTGTTTGTGAACCATATTTATCATTCCACTTTCAGGGAGAAACACCCAAATCATATTTCCCTTTATATGCAAAACCTGCACAGTTTGCCAAGTAATTCCTCATGCATAATCTTGGTCTGCTTTCTCAAAAATCCTGAAATGTATTCCATCTTACAGATAAAGAAAATGAGATTTTAAGGCATTAATTTCCTTGCTCAGTGATGGAATATAAATAGAGTCTTTCCCTATAATATTCTGGCCTTAACTAAATTACTTGGAACTGAGGAATCAGAAATAAATCAGTTAATAGTTCCTGGAAAGTTAAAATCCTTTAAAATTATTTTGACTTAGTTTTAAAGGAAAGGTTGATTAAATCCACATCCCTGATAAATTGAAAATCTAAGAAGTGGGGACTGTAAGTTTGTAGGTGAAGGCCTGTCATTTACTTACCTTGTAAGAACTGGGAAAGGCCTTAGCCATTGACTAGTCCAGTTTTTCCCAAGGTATGTGTCTCAAGATGTTGATGGATGTTATGTATTACAAGAATTTCATGGTCAAATACAGTTCAGAGCAGTGACCTAGACAATTCAGTAGGCACAGTTACTGTAGGGTTATCAGGAGTTTTAACAGACTGATATGTTTGTGACCAGGAGTGTGATGCAAATTGCTTAACACCAGTTCTCTAGAGAAAAATCCCTGCTTTGTAGCATCTGCTGATTTCTGTGGTGTAAATATTCCCCCATGGCCAATTTGCAGTGACTAACATGACATCAGTGATTGTGAAGTTGGGGAGAGATGCACAGCAGCACATCATTATGCAGTATTTCTGCAAGACAGATACAATAGACATAAATAATAAGCACACATAAGAGCAGATGTAGTAAATTAATTAGGAAGCATTGTTGTCAGTAATTACTACCTTTATTTTTAATAGGGTTTGTTTAATGGTAAGTTTATGTGATTTAATTTTTAATAATGACTATTTGACAATTGGCTCTCAACATTTCTAGGCATTTAACAATTGACTTTTGCAAGCTGCACAAGTAGGTTACAGCTCACCACTGCCTCCAAATTATTTGACCCAGGACGCTTTCTTGGGTAGTATTTGATAGATTTGTGTTCTGTAGAGAACACTTCAGAAACTGCTGATCTAGTCCAACTTTATCATTTCTTCACCCTCATTTTTCTTCATTTTCAAAGCTCCTGTGGTTTTCTGACTACTCACTGTGAGCTTAACATGCTGCACTTTCACTAAATTCAACTTGATAAATATTTATCAGGCACCCTTTATGTACAAAACATTATGCTAGCACTGCGGAGAATTCTGGATGACCGAGACTTAGCCCTTGTCCTTGCGGGGCAAGCTGTAGGACAAATACACAAAAAATTATACTGTAGGCAACATATGGCTGGTGCCATAGGAGATTTACAAGCAGTCACTTTGAGAGTTCAAAGGAAACAAAATCACATCCACTTGTGGATGTTATGGTCGGAGATACTCAAGTCCAAAGGGGGCCTGAGGTTCAGCAGTGCCTTTGTCTGGGACTGGAAGAGATACAGGTAGACAGTGGCCAGCACTGGCTCCTCCTTTTCCCAGGGTATCTACTGCTCATTAACTACTTAATTCAGCAGCTAAGTGTTGTTGGGAGGTTCTGGGGCAAGGCCAGTAAAGCCAATCTTTTAAAACATTTGCATGGTTTTATTAACAGCTAGACCAAGCGTTTTGTTCATATACTAGTTAGCTACTTGGGTTTTCTCTTCTGTGAATTGCTTGTTTTTATCTTTTGCCCATTTTTCTACAGGATTTCCTTTTTGTTCCCTTGCCAGTTTGCAGGGCTTTCTTGTATATTCTATCATGTAAGTTACAGATATTTAAAACACTTTTTCTCTGTCTATCACTCATGTGTTTAAGAGGTCTGTGTTGTCGTCCAGAGGCAGTGTGTGTAGTGGTTAAACACTGGGGCTCTCTCTGGCTCCTACACTCCTGATGTGACCTTGGACAAATTACTTACCTAACCTGG
>NW_007727381.1:45739-47119 GCF_000696425.1 Galeopterus variegatus | reverse complement strand
TTCCTACTTTCCACTAGTCATATCAAATATTCTTTTGCTTGTTTAAAAGTTGTACCTGCTAATTTTATTTTTCTATCATAGGTTGGGTTGCTCTTAATTTCTAAGATTATCTCAGGGTATTATCTATTATTTAAATAAATATTATAAGATTTCCTCTAAAATAAGGCCTTCTAATTGACTTTAATAAAAGTAAGACTTTGTTCAATTTCTATCATAATTAAATATTTGCAAATTGAAACCATAATCAGATGCCATTTTTTAAACCTCAAAAACTGGTAAAAATTAAAAGTTCGATAATACCCAGTATTGGGGAGGGTGCATGGAAATAAACACTGTTGGTGGGGGCATAAATTGGTGCAAAAACTTTGGAGACAATTTGACAACTATCTATCAGAATTTTGAATGCACATACTCTTTGATCCATCATTTCCATTTCTAGGAATGCATCCAATGGATAAGGGCTTTTATTGTAACATTGTTTGTTGTAGGAAAAACCCATGCTCTTTCAACCTTCTGTCCTATTTCAATTTCTTACTATGAGCATGTATCACCTTTATCATTAAAAATGAACTACACATAAGTTATATATAAATATATATGTGTATACACACACACACACACACACATACTTGGAAAGGAGAGAAATGTAATGATGTCACAAAGTCAAACAAAGTGTTTCTAATATCAGAAGTTTGGGAATCTCTGACCTACTGTATCATTTTGTTTTCTAAATAATATTGTATTTCAATGGAATAAAAATGCCATTTTCTCTACTCATATCATCTTTCATCTGAGTACTTAAAAAATTTAATATAGTGTTTCTAACTTATTTTTATAGGTGGGCTATCTGAGCTAGGAAGGAGTTAAAATAGCTCAACTAAGTCCCCACAGTGAGTTAACACAGCTGCAAGTAGAGCTGTGAGTCTTGATTGACCTCTGTCATCTCTAGGAAGTGCACTCATCTGAGACACTTCATGGTGGTAACAGTGATTCTCGTTCCTCAGTCATCATTCAGTTCTCTGTATGTCTGTCCCAAGAGGAATAAATCCTATTAAGGGTCATGAAGGGGGTCATATTTACTTTGGAATCATTACATTTATTTTTACTTTTATGGACTGTCTTTGTTTTGTGCTGCTATTACAAAATACCCAAATTGGATAATTTATAAGGAACAGAAATTTATTTCTCATGGTTCCAGAGTCTAGGAAGTCCCAGATGAAGGTGCTGGCAGGACTGGTGTTTGGTGAGGGTTGGTCTCTGCTTCCAAGATGATGCCTTGTTGCTGCATCCTCCGGAGGGGAGGAACACTGTGTCCTCATATGGTGAAGGGACAGTAGGACAAGAGAGTATTTCCTTCAACCTCAGTCTGCAAGGGTCCTA
>NW_007727381.1:42005-44855 GCF_000696425.1 Galeopterus variegatus | reverse complement strand
AAGTCCCAGATGAAGGTGCTGGCAGGACTGGTGTTTGGTGAGGGTTGGTCTCTGCTTCCAAGATGATGCCTTGTTGCTGCATCCTCCGGAGGGGAGGAACACTGTGTCCTCATATGGTGAAGGGACAGTAGGACAAGAGAGTATTTCCTTCAACCTCAGTCTGCAAGGGTCCTAATCATTCATGACAGCAGAGCCCTCATGACTTAATCACCTTCCAAAGACCACACATCACTATACCACCACAATGGGGATTAAGTTTCAAAATGAATTTTGAAGGGGACACAAACATCCACACCATAGTATTGACCACTTGAATTGTAACCATTGGCCAGTCATCTACATGGCTTGGTAATCAATGAAACTGGACTATTTCAGTGACTTTCTTTTAGAGAGAATTGCATAATATTCCATGAAATTATAATTTTGCATTGCATTCTTGAAATGGCCACAGAATGAGAGCAATGGGAAGTGTGGGTTTGGACCAGGCAGAC
The DNA here is from genome assembly GCF_000696425.1 of Galeopterus variegatus. Lineage (NCBI taxonomy): Eukaryota > Metazoa > Chordata > Mammalia > Dermoptera > Cynocephalidae > Galeopterus > Galeopterus variegatus. The sequence goes on along the minus strand of NW_007727381.1, from coordinate 44,364 downwards.
CTGTTGAAGCCGTGTTCCTGAGGTCTGGGAGCAAGGACTTGGTGATGGAATTCACAGACTTAAGAGGGCTTCAGAACAGGGAGCCCAGGCAGCCCCCATTTCCATCTTTGGTGTCTGTTCTGTTCAAACAAAATATCTTGCTTCCTGAATGCTGCTTTGGCTTAATTTCACTAGAGTAGCAATTCTTAATCCAAAGCAATCAAGAAGAATTTGCTCAGTGGTCAAACAGCATTTTTCTGAGAGCTTGGAAATCACGAAGGTCCACTGCTGTGCAATATTCTCCAGCAAGTGAAGTCGAGGTATCTATAGGAGAGAAGAAAACCAATAAATATACTAGACTACGCAAACGTCAGCACAATTCATCCACTTTACAATTGTCATTCCAGTCTAGTTCAATGGTGGCAGATATAACTTTGGTTAATTATCAGTTTTTCAAGAAGACATTATTCACTACCTCCTCTATTCCTCCAAGGCACATTGTCCATATTTCCACTAATGCATTAATCACATTCTGTCATAGTAATTTATCTATCTATCTTTGCAGATAGACTTTAAATTCCTTGATGGTAGGGACTGTGTCATTACCTTTATATTTTCAAAGCCAAATGAATGCCTGGCATATATTAGGCACTATACATCATCTAAAGAATAAAGATATAAATCAATGACTGAAGTCTACTTATGTTCTGATCTTGCAGTTACTGGATACTTTGAAAGAATAAATGTATCATTCACCAACGCAAAGATTCAAAGCAAGTGTGTGATATATGTCAGAAGACAAGTTATAGCAGTGAGTTCTTTTCTGGATAGCACAGGAAAAAAATATATACATCATCATCATCGTCACCTTTAGACCTAAACAAATAAGGGGAAACTTCCATTCTAATAATTTATTACCTAAATGCCTGGACACTAGGTGACTGGAATGTCAAAGGCAGTACAAGTTTGCATTATTTCAAAATATATTCCTCAAGCTTTTAGGGATATTAGTAAAGACACAGAAAAAGTCAACATCATGGGTTAATTTAAATTCTCTTTTTGTTCACAAAACTTTCCTATATTAGAGGAAATCGTTTAAATACTTACCCATCTTGAACCATTAACCCCAGTAATTTAACTTTACTGAATGTATGTTTCTTATTTCAAATTAACTTAATGGACAAAGTAGACAAAACCAATTATATCCCTAAATTTCAGTTGCTCTCTCTACCCATTTGTATAGTAATAACTTAGAAGGAGAATTTATATACTAAAGGTATATTCACAAGCCTATGTATCAAAAGAGATTTGTATTTAAAGTGAGAGGTGAAACATCTTTTTTCAATCCAGTAGGAAGGAATTAATTTTAACTGATGGGATTTTAGAAGTGGATCTTTAGATAATTGGGTATAATTTGTTAATAATTTTTAGAGAGGTGGAAATAATTTGTTAATAATTTCTAACAAGGAGAGAATCCCTGGGCTGGATGAGTAGTTTTCCTTAGTCTGAGATTCAGTAGCAACACTTGCAGTGCTTACTTACCAACTGGAGCGTGGGGTGGGTGCAGGAGTGCAGTGACAGACACCGGCCACACATCATCTTAGAAGGTCAAGATTAGGACTCAAGAGAAGTAGATGAAATCAAGATCATGGTCAATAAGGACAGGTACTTTTATTCCTTAGATGTAAAGACAACATCATTTATGAAAAGACTGTGTAAGGTTATTCTTTGATATGGACCAGTCCTTGAGAACTTAAAGGAGAGGAAGATAGGACCTGGGAAACAGTGCAGGGAAAAGGGGACGTGGTCTTAGGGATCAGTTGACTGATCCTCATCCCCATATTTGGGGGTGGCTTGAAAAGCTGGAGGAGCACACCTAAGAGGTGGCCCTTGAACCAAGGTCTCCACCCAACATGAGATGATGCTCTGTGGCATGAGAGGCACTTTTATGTTCCCCCTGAAATGCAATTCTGTTTTGCTAAGATTCTGGTCATTTTCTGAATGGGAGCATCAAGCTGTCTGTTTTTCTAGGTTTTGCCTGCCAAACTATTATCATCTCATGAGCAAGATTATTCCCAAACCAAGACACCACTAAGCCTAGGGGACCTCCGGGTATTTCGACAGGTGGAGTGGAGGGATGAGCTTCTAGAACTGTTCCTAGCTAGAGATTGGGAGCATGTACATCCTTATTACGGTCACAGTAAGACCCCGCTACTTGAAGTCACTTGGTTGAGTTCCTTGCAACTGAAGAACTCTAACCAGGACGATGCATTTTTGTGTGTGTCCCCATTCCAGGTGTCCAAATTATATTTGTTGACCGAAACAAATTTAACTTTGATCTTCCTGAACTATTTTTGCCATCTCCTCAAAGGGATTGAAC
>NW_007727381.1:29343-41084 GCF_000696425.1 Galeopterus variegatus | reverse complement strand
TTAGCCAAATGCAAATGCACTTCCCTGCTTTGCTTCAAAGTCTTGCATAAAAAAAAAAAAAAGAAAAGAAAAGAAAGGACTTAAAGACTTCAAGAAATTTCCCCTCTTTCCAACTTTCAAAGCACCCTATTCTATACACATCTCTCTGATTGGTACGGTTCAAATTAGCATAATTCTAAAATAACCTTTGAGATCACTTCTTGAGATTGGTTCTCTTAAGATTGGTATTGGCATAGAGCAAAATCTAAACCTAATGTATGTTTGCTGCTTCACCTTCTGGAACAGAGCCTAACACTCACTGTTAGTTGAACGAAAGAATGTTAGAATTTATTATTTTTTTTAAGTGTGCCTGATCTTACAGATCCAAATGCCCAGTTCAGAGTTGTTAGATTGGAAGGCTGTATACTTATTCCAGTGATTCTGCCATTATTCTAATCCCTTCTGGAATTCTGTTATTGGAATTCCTGTCTTAGACCAAGGCATGTGGTTTTGAAGGATTTATTGGTGGCAAACTTTGGTTCTGTGAGAGGATCTGCTATTTAGAAAATGCAAAAGCATCTGGAGCCCAGTCTGGTAAATAGGTTGAGTAATCTAGCTTTTTAATCTCATTCATATGTGATTAGAAACTAATGAGACTCATTCTCTGATGGATTTCATAAACTATATCTGAGAGCAATTCCAAAACAGGAATTTCACAGATGTTTTGAAGAATGGTGGTCCCACTGGAATAAGTGTATAATCTAGGTGGGCAACCACCTTAAATGGAACTACATTCCTTTTGGGCCTCTTAAAAAAATCTTATGAAGTTTTGTTTTAAAAAAAAACCCCACAAAATTCCAAGTGGTCTTTATTCCATATTCACAGGCAGTGCCTATAGATTATTTGGAGCTGAGCATCGCTGGGCCCATCCTGATTGCTGGAATGAATTTGGGTTGGTGGCCATCCTCGTCAGTCCTTCAGGGTAGTGGAAAGGATGGTGTTAGCACCTTTGCTCTTTAGCCAATTATGTTTTTACTGGAATTAAAGTAATGAGCTTCTGTGCTACCTATTAACTTCCTACATGCCGAGATGAGAATAGCTTGAAGCTGTGGAAAAATGCTGATACACTTAAAATAAAGAACCAAAATAGCCACATAAACAAACCTCAGGGAACTTTTAACCAAGAAATTACTGCCAAAGAAATCTTCAGCCAGTCAAAAGGCTGAATATTTTATTTTGAAAAGGAGCGATATTTTTAGTCTCTGCCATGCTTGTCAACACATCACTGTAATAATAATCTTAACCATTCATTAGCAAAAAAAGGTGGAAGAGAACATTTTCACAAACCCCTATTTGCCACCCCGTGCATCCATGGAAGCAGAAACGCACAAGTGACTGTCGAGGCTCACAAACACTGGGTCAGGAACATGTGTCACTCATAACAAGGAAGAAGAAACATCTACTGTCACATGGCAGCTCCCCAAAACCACTGGCTTCCATGGGGCCCTTCCCACAGGAACAAAAGATGAACTGAAAAATAAAAGCAAACTCTGGTCATGTTTCCTGGTAGTTTGTTCATTGCTTCTGTTAGTCTTCATTTTATTGAGCCCACTGTGGTGAGGCTAAAGCAACTAATCAGAAAATTCAGGCAAGAAGGCCACTGGAACATGTATTTTCAACACATTCCATATTATAAAACAATATCCATTCATCTTAGAAATTTGGAAAATAGGTCAACAGACAAGAAGAAAATAAAACGTATTCATTTCCCCACCATTCTGAAATAATCACTGTTAAAATTTTCATGTGTTTCCTTCTTGTTTTCTTTAAATGAATTATATGCAAATAATTTGAGTTAAAATTAGGAGTATACATCTAATTTTGTATTTTACTTTTTTCCCTTTAGAGTATTATAAACATTTTCCCATGTTAGTAAATAGTCTTCAAAAAGATGATTTTTATAGGCTATACAATAGTCAACTATACGTATGGAAGAAAAATTTATCATTGAAATTCCTATTGATAGATATGTGGGGTTTTTTCTATTGATATATATCTATAATGAATATCTTTCTATAATGTTTTGTGTGCTTTATGGTTATTTCCTTAGTATACATCCTGAGAAGTGGAATTCCTGGGTCAAAGGGATTATTTGCATGTTTTGATTAATATACTTTTTGTTAAAAATACGTATGTCTCTAATATATTGAAAAATACTGTAAAAATTACCCCTCCCCCACTTTTCTTTCAAAACTAAACATTATACACTTGAACCTTGGGAGTATTAGTTCCGTCTCTGTTAGGCACCTCTGTATAAAACCAAACATGATGTACAGGTTCACTGAGATGGATAGTTGGTCTCTCACTTCACTATTTGCCTATCAGAAGGGTGGAATTTGCTAAAAGATTCAGACGTATATCCAAGAGTATGGTAAATGTGTTTGTGGTGCCTGGAAAGGCCAACCCTCATTCTTCTGGGTATCTGCATTGGCTTTGCTAAAGAGTTGGGTTGGGCAACTATTTCTATAATAAGTAGCTCAGGGACATATGACTCAATCTGAATGACTTGGATAGAAATCATAAAAATTTGACTTAAGAGGCAAAGAGACTATGTTAGTTCATGGAGGTGCCTTCAGCTGGAAGACTGGCTGCAGCAGTCTTTTGGGGCCATGAGGATTGGTGAGTAAACAGAGAGAGCCAGTCTGCAAAGGGGAGAGGAGAAAGCAAAGGCACAGAGGGAGGCAGAGGGGAGGGACCACTGGGGTGGGGTGTAAAAGGTAAAGAGAGAGGAAGCAAGTGTTCATTATCAACCAGTGTGGATTTTCTGTGCATATGAGGGTACTTCAAAAAGTTCATCGAACAATAGAATTATAAGATACTATGAATCTTTCCATGAACTTTTTGAAGTGCCCTCCTACAGTTCAAGTTTCATGAAGCACTCCTCCTTTCTTATAATAAGTTCCCTTTTACTCAAGCTGACTGAAATGAGTTTCTGTTTCTTATGACCAAATTATCCTGAGTCAAACAGTGGGACTGATATCAATCAGTCTTTCCACCATGACAACCTCTGGCACATGAGCTTTGCTTATATGGCTATATGCTGGCCAATATATTTTTTAAAATATGGAAAAATTAAAACAAGAATGTATAACTACTGAATGTACCTTAATTTGAAAACGTTATGTCCCCCCGCCCCCCGCCACGGATAGGTCATACTGGTCAGACCACATGCTGACATGTGAATCTGTTCCCACCAAATGAGTCAGTTGAGATTTTAAAAAAACAAAACAAAGAAAAAAAACCACCTCCCAATTGTTCTGGAGGATAAAAAAGGAACTAGTTAGTCTCACTGGCTTGTACTAACAAAATAACCAAAAAAACCCCACAAAAAACAAAACGAAACAAAAAACACCAAAAAACAAAACCAAAAAAACCCAGCTTCAATATATTTAAAACAATAATATTAGCTGTTCCTGCTATCCCAGTGGGAATGGTTGTAATAAACAGCACACTGTCTGTATTGGTGTGATTTTAACCTGGTGAGGGGGTGAAAAATATTTGTTATATAGCCCAAGGTTGAAATGGTAAGAGCAAAGTTCTCTTTTATTCGTGTTTTCCTGAGAATGTCTCTGTGCAAAGAACAGCGCAAACCTGGGTTGGGACAGTCAAGACACACTTTTGAGTGTTGTCAGCCCTCGCGCATTGCTATGTAGATGGTGTATGTACTAGAACAAAGACAAGACTCTGGGGAGGCCGGAGTGTCTTTTGTCTTTGCTTTTATTTTGGAATGACAAAACGAGGAGAGGTGATGAGATTTTTGTAGGAGAAAAGACTGGAGGGGTGGGGCAAGGAAAAGAAGCTATTGCTTCTCTTTCTCTATCTTCTTCCAAAATTGAAATACTGTAGTATCTTAGGCATGGTTTCCTGGGAAAAGACTCAGAAATTATGTCTTCATTTGTTTTATGCTGCTATAGCAGAATTCCCAAGTCTGGGTAATTTATAAAGAGTAGAGATTTATTTCTTACAGTTCTGGAGGCTGGAAAGTCCAAGATCAAGAAGCCAGCATCTGGTGAGGGTCTTCTTGTGGTGTCATCCCACGGCCAAAGGCAGAAGGACAAGAGAGTGCATGCATGAGAGACAGAGAGCAAGAGAGGGCCAAACTGGCTTTTATAACTAACACATTCCTGTGATAACAAACCCACTCCCGTGATAGTGACATTAATCCATTTATAAGGTCAGAGCCCCCATGACCTAATCACCCCTTAAAGGTCCCACCTCTCAACACTGTTGCACTGGGGATTAAGTTTCCAGCACATGAACTTTGGGGGACACATTCAAACCATAGCAGATGGACATTCACACATGAGACGTTTATGAGGAAGTGCTCTTGGTGAGGAAATAAACGAAGCGGGGCTGGGAAAGGCGGAGGCTAAGCTGCACTGCAGCTGCAAAGGAGTCTCAGCTGGTCCCACGGGGCTCTGCAGCTTGGATGGCCCTTGGGAGTTACCTCAGACTGAGGCAAGGGGAGTAGGCCTTTACACCCTGCACCATCAACCAGTCACTGGGTTCAGTTGCTTGTGTGTGACTTCTGCTGAGGGCTTTCCCTGGGGAGGCCCAAATGTGAGCTGTGGGCAGCCAACACTCCCAATAGCTAGAAACAAATGCCTCAGTCCTCAAGGGGGAGCTGGGCAGTGCACCCCAATATCGACTACAGTCCACACCCTGTACTGCTTGGGTCCACTTGCTTCATACAGTAAGTTCAGGCCATCTGGGATAAGCTCTCTTCCAGGATTCTGGTTAGGTGCAAATTCTGGATAAATATACAAAAGGCAGGTTATTGGGATAAGCTACAATCCCCGCCACTGCAGCTGGTCCTGAGGCTTGAACTTATATATGTTGTACCCATTCCTGATTACCTTCACCCTTAGCTAGCATTTCTCCTGTTCTAGGTGGCTTATCTGGTGGGTGACCATATTCCTGAGGGGTCTGTGCACCTGGCCACCATGCCCTTTTCTAAGGCTACATTTGTCCATTTACCATCAAAATTGGGCAGGGGAGTATAAAGGGATGCCTTGATGTATCACTTGTGTGTCAAAAATATTCCTTTCTACCCCATCATATCACTTTGGTCCCACCTCTGCTGATCTGAGTCAATTCACCCAGGTGATTTGCATCATTCAGGATGATTCCCCTTTCCTTGCCTGCTGGTCTTCTGGCATGAGGCTCTTGAAGAGTAACTGGGTGGCAGCCACAGCTTAAAGTGTGGAGAAACTTACTTTGTTCCCTGGTGGAAGCATTGCTCACCAGGGACCAGGGACTCCAGACCAGAGAACCCTGCTGGTCTTCTGGCATGAGGCTCTTGAAGAGTAACTGGGTGGCAGCCACAGCTTAAAGTGTGGAGACTCTTACTTTGTTCCCTGGTGGAAGCATTGCTCACCAGGGACCAGGGACTCCAGACCAGAGAACCCAATGTTGCAGGGATGGGACATTCCAATTCCCCAAGTAGGAGTTATGATAAACAGGATTGCTCCTACCTGTACCCCTTGGTTCTTGAACTGTGTCATAGAATACAATTGGAGACACAGCCCAATGTAATGTTTGTTGATTTAGGATGTGTACAACATTTTTGGAGAACTGATAGTGCCTCATACTTTCAGGGCGTCATTTCTAAGCTAGTGCCTCAGCTGCATCTTCAAAAAGCTGTTTCATCACTTTATCAATCTAGAAGTTTCTAGGTGCTGTGTTATGTGATAGAACCAGTGGATTCCATGGTCGTGTGCCCACTGCTACACCTCCTTTGCTGCATAGTAGGACTCTTGTCCAAGATGATGTTAAGCAAGGTCCTGTATCAATTGATCAAACACTCTGTACAGCCTATAATAGTGGTGCTGGCTGAGGCTTGGCAGTCAGGAAAGCAAACCTGTAATACACATTTGCTCTCAGTCAAGATGAACCACTTCTCCTTCCTGGGTGGTACCATGTGGTCAGCTTGTTACCAAGTGGCTGATCTCTTTGAGTGATTGTGCCAAATTGGGGAACCAGTGTTGGCTCTGTTCCTGTAAGGTTGGCAGCAGCAGTAGCAAGCGAGCCCACACTCTTGAGCCCAGGTATAGCCTCCACTTCTGCCCCCATGGCTGTTTTGTTCATGAGCCCATTGGGCCAACGCTGGGGTGGCTGACGACAGAAGCAGGCTGTTGTCAAAGGGTCAAATCATTCCGTCTCATTGGTTTTTTAGCGAGTTTTCTGTGGTGGGTGCTCTTGGGTGAGCATTAACAGGGGAAACTAAGTTACACTTTGGTCCCACTCCCGTATGTCCATAGCCTTTTCTCCAGGCCTCCTTGTCTCTGACCTTCCAACCTTTCTTCTTATGGACATAACTAGTGACAATGTTTATCATTGTGCATGAGACCACCTACCGTCTTACCTCGAGCCACTGTCTTAGCACTTAGTGGACAACTAAGTTTGCTACGTAAAGCCTGCCCATTGGAGGTCTCTTCTCACTGCTGCCTTTCAGTGGCATTTCTGAGAGGGGTTGTGTTGCAGCAGGCACCCACTTTTAGCTTGTACCCACATACCAAGACAACCATCAGTGAACTGTGCTTAGCCTCCTTCTCTTCCTTCAGCTGGTCATAAGGGATTCCCCTCCTCCACACAGGCAAATTGGTAAGCTCAGGGAGAGTGCAGGTGCAGCACTGGTGGATGTTATGTGGGGTTGAGCCACCTGTTCACGTAGCTTATATAAGTGCTCTGATCCTACATCTTTGATCTTATGACAGATTGCTGCTGGGCCTGTCCAGCTTTATGACTTATGAACTCAGATCACGATGGGCAGCACTGGCTGCATGGTCACTTGATGTCTGATGGTCAGGCTTCTGTCTCCACTATGTCCCAGGAGCATGTTAGGAGTTGTTTTTTTTTTTGTTTGTTTGTTTTGTTTTTTTAAAAGATGACCGGAAAGGGGATCTTAACTCTTGACTTGGTATTGTCAGCACCACGCTCACCCAGTGAGCTAACCGGCCATCCCTATATGGGATCCAAACCCGGGGCCTTGGTGTTATCAGCACCACACTCTCCCGAGTGAGCCATGGGCCAGCCCAGGATCTGGTTTTTGAATGGTGTATAATTCTTTGCTGCAGATGGCATGGCATTGCCTAAGGACCTTAAGGAGTTTATGGTGCAAGTCTCCTGCTGGGGCTCGCCATAAACTCCACACAGCATCTTTTCTCACCACAGGTGCCTGCAGCACCGTGGGATCTGCCTGGTCATATAGCGCAAGTACAGGAATGCTTGTTCTGCAGCCTCGTAATTTTGCAGTATTCATTTCTTCTCTCCATTCAAAGCTGACAGTCTTTCATGTCGCCTAGCAAGTGAATTAGAGAATTATTCCCAAGTATGGAATACATTGCTTATGGAATCTAAAGATGTCAACTAGCTGTTAAGCTTCTGTCATGGTGGTGGGAGGTGCAAAATGAAATTATAATTATGATGTTTTTACTTTGGAAGAGACGTCCTTGGCATGCACTGGACTGCTGGATTCACATGAATCTTTTAATGGTTATTCTCCCTGTCTCTGGAAAGCAAGGGTCTTACCAGGGCTTCCAACACACCCAGCCACTTCTTGCTCATCTTGCTCCTGGGATCTTTGATATAATCAACCAGTGTGATGTTCTGAAGAATGTTCAGATGTTCCAGGTCCCCTGGACTGTAGTGTAAGAGAGGAAAGAACAGTCTACATAACCTTGTGGTAAATCTGTAAATACATACTGTTGTCCCTCCCCTGTGAATGTGAACTGCTTCTGATCCTCCTTCTAGGTAGGAGCGGAAAAGAATTCATTCTCTGGAGGAATGACCACATACCATGTGCCCAAGGCTTTGTTAATTTCCCCTAACAAAGATAACCCATCTGGCCTAGCCCCTGTGCTGGGGGCAGCTACTTGGTCGAGTGTGTGGTAGTCTACTGTCATTCTGCAGGATCCATCTGGGTTTTATAGGGGCCGGACTAGTAAATTGAATGGGAGTGTGCTGGAGACCACCATCCCTGCAGCCATTAGGTTTTTGAGAGAGGCACTCATCTCTGCCGTTTTCCCCTAGATGTAATGTTTTTTGTTTACTGTTTTGGCCAGAGTTGGAATGGGGCTGGGAGGCAGTTTCAGAAGCTCCTGCTTGCCTTCCTCACGACAACAGTTCTTACTGCACATGCCAAAGAACTAATGTGGGCATTTCACCAACTACCCAGAATGTCTCTTTCAATCATGTAATTAGGGACCCAGGAAATAACCATTAAGTTTGTCTATGGACTAAGATTTACTGTGAGGTGGATCTGGGCCAGGACTCCATTTACCTGGCTCCCATAGCCCTACTCTAATAAGGGGCCCTGCTGACACTCTGGGCCTTGGTAATGAATGCCAACTTGGATCTTGTATAAAACAGCTCTCAACATGTCTGGGTTTTTCTCTCTCCCGGGCTGAAACTGCCTGTGCAAAGGGACTGAGGAAATCACTACTATAATCACTTGCCATGGTGCTAGCATCCTTCTTCATGGGGACCTAATCTTTCTTCCAGTCAATAGGTTCTGGGTCAGACCAGGCTCGGTTCTAAGAAGCGGATATGGGATCATGACATTTTATTGGAATAACTGCCCTCTGCTTCCTGGTCGTCCATCCTTGATGTATTTTTGTTGTGCAGTTTGAGCAGGATCCTTAGTGTTCCCCATCTGTCTTGCCCGCATGCCAGTTCCATTACTCATCACCATAGATCCCTCTGGTCAGGCCCTCCTGGGTGCTTATCACAGGAATTGCACCCGCCTTATTTCTTTTTATTTATTTATTTATTATTGTATCAAAGTTGATTGTACATATCTGTGGGGTACAGAGTTGAACATCAATACTCATGTGCAATATGCGTTGCTCATGTCAGAATAATTATTATATTCAGTAACGTTCACCGTCATTGCCATTCGTGTCATTGCCTTTACCTTTCCTCCCTCTCCCCTCCCTTCCCGCTTCTAGTAACCTCAGTTGTCCATTTGAAAGTTCCATATATTCAATGTTCAATGTATCTTTCTTTCTTTCTTTTATTTATATGCTTATTATTTTAGGTCCCACTTACGAGTTAGAACATATGGTATTTCTCTTTCTGTGCCTGACTTATTTCACTTAATATGATTTTAAGTTCATCTGTGTTGCTGCAAATGGCAATATTTCATGCCTTTTTATAGCTGAGTACTATTCCATTGTGTATATATACCACATTTTCCGTATCCAGTCATCTGGTGATGGACATTTAGGTTGGTTCCAACTCTTGGCTATTGCAAATAGAGCTGCGATAAACATGGGGGTGCAGGTATCTCTTTGACATGATACTTTCCGTTCCTTTGGGTGTATACCCAGCGGTGGGATTGCTGGATCATACGGTAGTTCTATCTGTAATTGTTTGGGGAACCTCCATACCATAATGGCTGCAACAATTTACAGTCCCACCAACAGTACAGGAGGGTTCCCTTTTTCCACATCCTTGCCAGCATTTGTTATTCTCTGTCTTCCTGATGATAGCCCCACTAACAGGGGTGAGATGATTTCTTAACATGGTTTTGATTTGCATAATATCCAGAATATACAAGGAACTCAAACAACTTAATAGTGAAAAAACAAATAACCCAATTAAAAAATGGGCAAAGAAGCTGTATAGGCATCTCTCAAAGGAATATATACAAATGGCCAGCAGACACGTGAAAAAATGCACAACATCACTCAGCATCAGGGAAATGCAAATCAAAACCCATTTTACTTCTGATAGGTAAGCATCACCAACTTGCCTCTATTATTTTGATATGCCTCTATTATTTTGGTATCTGTTATTTTGATAACCCCATTGCTATGAGGAGCCAAATTATGTAACAGCATTTCCTACTGCCCGTCCTGGCCTATGCAGACCAACTACCACTGAGATTCTCACTGAGCCTAGCTCCCTTCTCACCTGCCCTTTCCTCGCTGCTTTGGTAAACAAGCTTTCCAGCTGTATGTACTCTAGCCATTCTAGCACGCTCACTTCTGTGAGCCTTTTCTTTCCTTTACCATTTGCCACAGCAGCTCCTACACTTACTGTAAACACTCACATTTCCCAAGGGTCCACGAGCCATCAGAGCAGCTTATTAGCATTATCTTCTGGGGTGGTCCTTGCAAGGGTGCTGAATTTTGAATCACAAGGAACCTATATCAATAAGTCATCTCTCCCTTATCCAAGTTTATATTCAGCCTCCCTTGATCCAGCGCCTCTGGATCTGGTCTCACACATGTCGCTCCAGCTCCTGGTAGCACTAGGTCCTGCAGGCCCTTTGGCACAGATACTTTCCAGCCTTAGCAGGCTCAGCACTTCCCATATTGGCTTATGTGACTTGATCCTAGTTATTGGTGTGATGTCCAGGAGGGCAGACGAGGGTAGAACCTGAGAGGCTCGCATGTTGTTTTTAAGCCCCAGGATTCTGTAATGTCTTTGTATTAGTCAGGGTTCTCCAGAGAGACAGAACCAATAGGATATGTATGTGGATATATGAGAGGGAATTTTTTTTTTTGTCTTTTTTGTGACTGGTAAGGGGATCGCAACCCTTGGCTTGGTGTCGCCTGCACCGTGCTCAGCCAGTGAGCGCACTGGCCATCCCTATATAGGATCCGAACCCACGGCGGGAGCGCCACTGTGCACCTAAGCACCGCACTTTCCCAAGTGCGCCATGGGGCTGGCCCATGAGAGGGAATTTATTAGGGGATTATGAAGGCTGAGAAGTCTCTTGATAAAGCTGTCTGCAAACTGGAGACCCTGGGATGCTGGTGGCATGCTCAGTCCACATCTAAAAGCCTCAGAATCAGGGAAGACAATGGTGTGATTCTCAGCCAAAGGCCTGAGAGCCTGGAGGTACCACTGGTATAAGTCCTGGAACCCAAAGGCTGAAGAGCCTGGAGTTCTGATGTCCAGGACAGAAGAGAAGTGTATATCCCAGGCCCAGCAGAGAGAGAGAGAGATCTGCCTTTTCTTCCGTTATTGTTCTCTCTGGGCCCCCAGCAGATTGGATGGTTCCCAACCACATTGAGCATGGATTTTTCTGACCCAGTCCACTCAGGCTCACATGCTAATCTCCTCTGCAAACATCATCATAGACACACCCCAGAATAATGCTGTACTAGGTTTCTACATATTCCCTAATCTAGTCAAGTTGACACCTGAACTAAACCATCACAGTCTTCAAGCAAGGGGATAGTGTTAGTCTTAGCAGAGGGCAGTAGGCTACTTCTGCAATCCCAGAGAGTCCAAAAGCCTCCAGAGTTTTAAGGGTTTTGATTGCATCAGCCCAGAGGTCCCCATTCCAAGTCTCAGGATCCCACACATATTCTCAATTTTTCATAAATAGAATCATATGATTTTTGCTATTCTGCAACCTAATTTTTTCACTCAAAAATATTTCTAAGATATCTTTCTATATCAACACATATGTGCTTATGTTAGATTGAACCATACAAAATTACCTATATTCAGTAACATTCAAATGCTTTGAACTTACAAAAACTTTTAACCTAATAGAACCTGCTCTTGCAGAATTCCCATTTTAGTTAATAAGCTGTTCCATCTTTCCAATTGCTTAGGCCAAAAACCGTGAAATCATTTTTTTCTCATATCCCACATCCAATGTGTCAACAAATTCCATCTACTCTACCTTCAAAATGTATCCAGAATCTTGTCATCCTATGTCACCTCCATAGTTAATGCTCTGA
>NW_007727381.1:24006-26132 GCF_000696425.1 Galeopterus variegatus | reverse complement strand
AGGGGCCATACTGATGAAATTTAGATTATTGCTGTTACTGTAACAGCATCTGTGTCCCTCCAGTGAGGTCTACATTAGATAGAGACAAAAGCAGTGACATTTTACACATGTTAAGCTAGTAATAATGGGCACTGAACTGTTTTTTCTTTACCAACTCCTGCTTGTCAGAAGCAATTGAAAACTACCTCACCTATAGTTTCAAGATGTAAATGCTTTTTTCTTTATTTTAGATACTTCATATTCTGTGAATAATTAATGTCTCTGGTTCATCTTCTAGGGTCCAATGCCTTTCTGAATTTTTGATGCAGAGCATTAATTTCTCCTCTGGATTAGCCTTGTGTAAATAAATGATTATAGAAATGATAAAGCACACAGCAAACTAAAATATTAAAGAATACAGAATTTCACAAATGAAAAGACACAAAAATGTTGCAATCTGGGTGGGGTAGAGAATTGGAGGGGAGTGTGGGTATGCAGAAAAATGTTATAAAAGTATTTCAATAAGTTATTGGGTAAAAAGGCAGAGCCTAAATTTAAACCAGGAATCAGCTTTTTGGCCTGGGGCTTGGGTATTATCACCTGGTCAGTAGTGGCCAGTCCAATGAGAAGATCTATAAATGGACTCTACCTTGGTTGCTGTGGCCAATGCTGGTCTTCATTGAATAAGCCTGTAAATCTGGGCTAAAAAGATGAACGTAATATTGATATTGTTATGTAAGGTATGTATTTGTGAGAATTATATGAATGTTTTGTCATTACTGTGGTACTTCGAGTATGCTTTACTTGATTTTAAGATATGTCAGATTAAACAATTGATTTAACTATATTTTGAAGTTTATTAGAGTTACAATAGTTGACTGAATGCTAGGAAAAAAGTGTACTTATTAAATTTGTTAAATCTACTTGACAGGCATTTGTACGTATTAAATACATAATTATAGTATGAAATGTCTAAAGAAATTTTATTAGTTACTTAAGAAAGAAATATTTAGTTTTTTCACTGAGTTAATTTAAACATTCATCAAGGAATGTGAATAACTCTTATTTTTATTTAGGTAATTGCTATGTTTCTATATAAAAAAGAAACAAGATTTGCAAACTGAATTTAAATCTGCATAAAAACTGACATTCTTAATGTATAGATTTAATAAATTAAATACTAATTTTAAGCCCTGCTACAGTAAATGATTGGGTAAGCAGACAGAGCCTTTCTCTGACTTTTAAAAACTCAATTAATAATTCCTATTGTGATTTCAGAGACATAGAGTAACTTAAGTGCTTGAGATGGAAAAAGCTTAGAGAAAACCTTAATTTAGTTGTTGTTGACTTTGAAAATCCTTCTCCAAAATCCAGATTAACATAGCCTTCATTCTGTCTTAACCTTCCCATTGAA
The DNA here is from genome assembly GCF_000696425.1 of Galeopterus variegatus. Lineage (NCBI taxonomy): Eukaryota > Metazoa > Chordata > Mammalia > Dermoptera > Cynocephalidae > Galeopterus > Galeopterus variegatus. The sequence goes on along the minus strand of NW_007727381.1, from coordinate 24,739 downwards.
GCATGCTTTATGTACGTTCATCTTTGCCCCTTTCTTCCTTGGGTATGCCACCCGAGAGCAGGTCTAAGCACAGGATTCAATTTTCCCTGCCTGGCTTCCTAGAGACGAATTAATCTCTATTCCTTTCTTAACTGCTTCACCTCTTTTATTTGCTTTCTAATGTTACTTTTCTCCTTTTGCAACTATTCCCAACCAGCAATTTACTTATACAGATTTTCTCATGGTCATAAAAGTGTATCCAGAAGTGAATTCATGTATCCCAGAAACATGCAATAGGGGAGGGGCTATGCATTTGTAGTCCTTATATGGGTCATGCTGTTCCTTGACTCCACGACTGGAATGAGCTTTCCTCTCTGTCTCACTCACTCCTCAGTTTTCAAAATCTCACCTTTTCAAGACTGCTTGAATATATTTCTTAGGTCTTGCTTTTTTTGACCCTCAACATTATTGAGACTCATTCATATTGCTCTATGCAGCTATTTGGTATTCCATTTTATAAATATACCACTGTTATTTATTTGTTTCACTGTGGATGGAAATTTCAGGTTGTTTTCAGTCTTCTTATTTATTATGAACAATTGCTATTGTAAATAACCTTATACTTGTCTCCTGGTTACATGTGGCAGAATTTTGCTCGTATTTAGTGAGTGGAATTGGTGGGTCAACTTTATGGGTAATGTCGAAGGTTGTACTGATTTCTCCTGTACCACAGCATGAACACTTGACATTGCCA
>NW_007727381.1:19604-22466 GCF_000696425.1 Galeopterus variegatus | reverse complement strand
AGATAAACTCTGTTAAATTTAATTTGTCTGAAGTTTTTATTTTAATACTATGAATCAGTTTCGTAAAAACTGACATCTTTGAAAAATTGAGCCTTCTGATCTTAAAGTTAGTATGTTCCTCCATTTATTTAGGTATTTTTAAATGCCTTTTAATACACATTTATAGAATATTTTGCAGAAAAATATTGCACTTCTTAAATTTATTCCTAAGTATTGTATATATTTCTTGATATTGTACATAGCATCTTTTTAAAATTTAAAACTCTAGATGTTTGTTATTGGTATTGAAAATACAATTGACTCTTTCAAATTGGTATTATATCTAGTAACTTGGTAGCAGCCCTAATGTTAATAATTTATAGATTTTTTCAGGTTTTTTATGCATACGATCATATGACTTGCATGTATAATAATTTTGTTTTTTTCTTTCCAACTTTTATATCTTTTATTTCTTTTTCTCACTTAATTAGAATGACTAAGACCTTTAGAACAACATTGAATAGAAGTGAGAATGGGCATCCTTGAATTGTTCCTGATTTCAAAGGGAGTAATTTTTAATATTTCAACATTAAATAAGATATTTGCTGTCATTCTTTACAGACATCTTTTATCAAATTAAGTGTTTTTTTCTGATTCGTAGTCTTCAGCACATTAAATTTTATTGAATGCTTTTTCTGAATCTATTAAGATGATCAATCCCCCTTTAATCTGTTATATGAATTATATTAATAGATTTTTCTGAGTTTGAACTAATCTCACATTCCTAGAATAAATCTAACTTGATTATGATGTAATATGTTTTATATAGGATTTTGTAGAATTCAGTTTGCCAATATTTTGTTTAGGATTTTTGCTCTATTTTCATGCATGAGTTTTTCCTCCTACTTTCAGAAAAGAATTATACTAATTTTGTAAGATAAGTTGAAGTAACGTTTCCTGTTTTTCTGCCTTCTGGCAGAGTTTAGTAAGATTAAAACTATCAGTTCATGAATTTTGAGAGAACTCACCAGTAGAACCAGCGAGGCTTGGAATTTATTGTGGGAAGATTTTAAGCTACTGATTTAATTTTGTCGATAGTTATCAAGATGTTCAGATTTTCCATTACCACTTGAGTCATTTTTAGTAATTTTGTATTTTTCTAAGAATTTGTCCATTTCATTTAAGTTTTCAAATTTATTTTTAAAACTTGTTCATAATATATATTTTAAGTTTTAAAAATCTCTGCCACATCTGTGGTTTGGTCCACTTCTTATCACAGTCCAAATACTCTTTATTTATACCTTCTTTCTCTTTTCTTGGTCAGTTTTACTAGAAGTTTATCCATTTATTAGTGTTCTTAAATATACAACTTTTTTGATCTTGATCCTTTTTAGTTTTTCTTTTCCTGTTTCACTAATTTCTGCTCATGTCTTTCTTTCTATTTTCCTACTTTCTTTGGATTGATTTTATTGTGTTTTTCAAAGTTAATTTTTAAAATTAAATGATTAGTTCTGTAATTTTCAATTTTTTTTATACAAGCAATATAATGGTTGTATAGACATATCAAATAATTTCCTTCTCTGTACTGCCCTTTCTCCTCTAGTAGTTTGGAAATTATATCCCCTATTGCCTGTCTTTTGGTGGTTCCCTAGAAATTTTATCATATATATTTAATTAACAAGTCTAATGTTAACCCATATTTTATCCTTTTGAATAATACAAATAAGTCCACATGCTTTATCTCCAATTACCTCTCAATCAATTTACATGCTATTATTGTCAAATATTTAATTCTATCTTGTTTTTATTTTCCAATTCTCATAAATTAGACATTATTATCTCTAAGTTACTCCCTGATAGGGAAGTCTTCACCACTTTGGGTCCCAAGTTAATTCCTTTGAGTCCTAAGATCATCCATTGACTTCCATTGGCTTTCATAGCCCTCAGGAGTGTGAACTTTTGGCCCAGGCCTGACTTGAAGAATGCCAAAACCATTTAAAAAATGAAATTGGTGGAACTATTGCTATTTCTGAAACTGTTTATCTCAGACAAATTACCCCTCGATTGAGATGATCAAACAACAGCTACTGTCTCACCCTTTTCTGTTTTCCTACCCTGACACATACTGTGTTTTCTTCCTAATGAAACAACTCTAGGGGAATTTTCTAGTACCCTTGAAAACCTGCTTTTAGAAATAAAGTCAGTGAAATACTTCCCCTCTTACTGAGATTCCACTAGTTTCCATTGGTTCCCCTTTCGTTTCCCTGCAGCTGAAGTCTTGAGTCTTTATTGGTGAGTAAAGCATTTGGGTAAGACGTGAGACATTTGATACAGGAGAACAAAGAGGCTTCCTCAACAGTGGAAGCCCAGGCTTTACTCATTAGAGTGCATTCCATGCGTTTCCTGAGTAAACATTTCAAAAAAACTCTTTAAGACAACAGACTCTAATCAGGCCTGCACAGCACAAAAAGATCAAATAAAAGCTTAAGATAAGAGAATTATGGCTATTCTTTCTGAAAAGAAAGCTGCATTTCTAAAACGGCCCCTGCAGGGTGAAAGCAATTGAATTCTTTGTCCTTAAGGTCCTGCTGGAAGTGAGGAAGTCCTTGGTTTCGGACCTGGGACAGGAGCAGGGAATTTACTTCTAGCTGTCAGACTCTCAAACTCATGCTGACTCTCTCACCGGATTCCCCAGTACATCACATTTGGCTCTTCTGATTGTGGTCTCACTCAAAGTTTATTGCATGCCAAATTCATAAAAGGGTAAGGGGGAAAGCCCACCTGTGACCAGATAAAGAGATAATGCAGATCTCACCTGGCTGTGATATCACTAGACCACAACAAGGCCTGACCATGGAGGCCTCCCTTCACAAGTGCTGGGGG
>NW_007727381.1:17984-19031 GCF_000696425.1 Galeopterus variegatus | reverse complement strand
GCAAAAAGGTCCTTGGAGCCTTGGTTGAAGAAAGAATAGTCTTTATTCAGCACACACACATGGAAGAGCTAGGCAGTACAAAGAGAAACTCTGAAATTCTAATGCTCCTGGCAAAGTCCAAAGATAAACTGAGCAGCTGGCAATAAACATGCTCTATTTTTAGATGCGAGCTCTGCTGTCCAGCTCTGCTTCACAAATTAAAGAACACACAATACCAACAAACTAAAGAGATACATGGTTGCACATGCGCATTAACTCCACCCATACACAACTTGTTTACAAGAAATGTGCTGCACCACCCCCAACTGGACCATAGTCGAGAGAGCCAGACCAAACTATTCTATTTTCCCCACATCTGGACATGAAATTTTGTTTACAAAATCTACACTCAAAACAATCTTTTTGTTTTTTTAGAATCCATAAAATGGGCTTTTCTAAGATAAACAGCCATCTATTCATTTAATAATTGGGAAATTTTTTCCATAAGTATGTAATAATAGAGGACATTTTTTTTCTTTGTAAGTTCACTGTTCATAGTATCTTCAAATCTCAGCTTCTTTTTTTTTTTTGACCAGTAAGGGGATCGCAACCCTCGGCACAGTGTGGTCTACACCACGCTCAGCCAGTGAGCATACCAGCCATCCCTATATAGGATCCGAACCCGCGGCCTCAGCACTACCAGTGCCGCACTCTCCCGAGTGGGCCACAGGGCCGGCCCCAAATCTCAGCTTCTTAACATTACCAATATCGGGATATTTTCATCATCACAGAGTATTCTGAGATTTACTTTTCATTTCTTGAATGGGGCCTGCTTTCCCCACCTTTCTGTGAGTCTGTCAAGCAGAAGTTTGGGATATATCTTTTGTAAACCTTGTTAGAATCCTTTTAGATTTTATCTTTTCTTAAGATTGAGGGCTTTTTTTTTTAAAAATCTATATTTCCAATAGAAAATTCATGTTTAATTTCCAAATTAATACAAGGTATTCTTTTTGAGAGTAGACATATTTGCTTTCTTCATAGTAATCACGAAAAATATTCAAGTGTTTC
>NW_007727381.1:3108-17094 GCF_000696425.1 Galeopterus variegatus | reverse complement strand
TGATAGGGTTAGTTGTACAACATGTGAATGTACTTAATGCCCCTGAACTGTGCACTTACAAGTGGTTAAAATGACAAATTTTATGTTGTATATATTTAACACAATTAAAAAAAAAAAAAGAAAATACTGGTATTCTCTTCAATAGGCCAGTGATTCAGGGAACACAGAATATCTACTTATCACTAGGAGTTGCCGGGTTATGGAAAAGTTGTGTTCAACTACCTTGATTTGAACACTTCACAGGCAAGGGGGGACTTCATATTGGGGACTGACCTAGGCGATACTTATAATTTTTAAAAGTGGATAATTTAAAAGTGGATCTGCTGCTGTCACACGCTTTTCACCTTTCAGTTTCAAGATGGCGGAAAAAAGAGATCAGAGCTCTGTCTGGCCAGGGAGTCAGGAGACCCATGGTGGTGACACCTCTCGTCCCTGCTCTGGGAGTGTAGGAATTGGGTTGTCTGCCTCGGCGGGTCTCCCCGGGCTGAGCTCTGTGAATGGCCCTCTGTGTTCAGGGCGGCTGAGCCACTGTCTGTGGCTGCTGTGGTCCCCCAGTGTGTCCCAGCCCGCAGCCTCCCTGTAGTGCCCTCTAGTGTAGTGTGCCTTCACCACGATAATAATCACCACTGTTTTAGCGGGCTCTGTGGCACACATGCAATCACCTTTTTCACGATAGCCTCATTAGATCAGTGTCAGTACCCTCAATTAACAAAGGAGGATGCTTCCACCAAATTCCCATGATGAAATCGCTTCCATCTCTCTGGGTGCCCTCTAGAGTTGATTCCCAGCACTTTTCTCAATGTAGTTAGCAGATTGGTATGATTCGTTTTAGTGGCTAGCTCCACTGCTAGACAGTAAACTCTTTTGTTCCTAAAGGTAAGCCTGGCAAGATGCCAGCACAGTGCTGGGCATGTATTAGGCTTTTAGCCAACATGTGTAGAATAAAGAAATGAGTTACACAACATGTCCGAGGTCACATTGCAAATAAGTGACAAGTTGAAGAACAGGATCCAGATTAAACCCTATCACATATCTCTTTCTCGTTCCTTATGTTTTTACAATGATATATGCATACACGTAGGTACACGCACTCACGCATACACATACATGTGTGTGTGTGTGTGTGTGTGTGTGTGTTTTAAGGAAGGCACTAGGAAGTGAAAAGAAAGACCTGCATTTCCCTAAGGGAGGAAGCACACAGGGGTGAAGGCTGTGTTCAGTGATGGGCAGGAGATGTCCAGAGGGTCACTGCCAGAGGCTTGGCTATAGTCTCAAAGCAGAGGCCCTCGAGGTGGCAGTCCTCTCTCCCAAGGCTGGGATATGGCCACAGTCAGGTGGGACTGTTGTCTGATATCAGAGCCTGTCAAGTCCCATAGCATGAAGTTCAGCTCTCCTTCCATTCCAACCAGCCCATCGCTGCCAGTACTTCCCCCCACTATGGTCTGAATATTTGTGCCCCCCCCCTCTGAAGTCATATATGGACCCCTAACCCCTAATGCAATAAATAGTATGGAGAGGTGGGGAGGTGATTAGACCATGAGGGTGGAGCCCTCACGAATGGGATTAGTGCCCTCGTAATAGAGGCCCAAGTAAGCCTTTTCTTCTCTTCCCCTCCACCTGGGGAGGACACATAGAGGGTGCTGTCTCTGAGGAATGCGCTCTCACCACTGAGTCTGCTGGTGCCTTGATCTTGGATTTCCCAGCCTCCAGAACTGTGAGCAATGCATTTCTGTTGCTTATAGATGTTGTTTATAGACCCAGTCTAAGGTATTTTGTTATAGCGGCCCTAAGGGACTAAGACACCACCTCCTGTTCACATATACCTGCACAAATACACATCAATACATACCCGTGCATACATACTCACACATTAGCACACACACTCAGACACGTAACATTCACACATACCTGCGCACACACGCCCACCCACAAATCTACACATACACACACAGACATACACTCATACACACCCACACAGACTCACATACACACACACCCAGACACACATATACATATATACACTCACACACACATGCTCACACTCACACCTCGGCACGGAAACACCATAGATGCGTACGCGCACACGCACACGCACACAGTCACATGCATTTGCACATGCTTCAGTAAGAAAAGGTTATTAGTGTGCTTTCTGAGGCTCCTTAATACTTTTGGAATTAAGTTCAAACTCCTTGGGTTGGCATTTGGGGCCTGTCACGTGGAATCTCAACGTGTCTTTCCAGCCTTTTCTGTTCGCACAGGTCTCTATACATAACCCACATCAGGAGACAATTGGGTCCCCAGCCTGGATTGTATTGGTTTTCAGGGAGGCTGTGAGTTGGAACTCTGGCCGAGAGCTCTCTTTCCTTGTCTCCTCTTTCTAGACCTCCATCACTGGCACATCCCTGAGGGTTGTCTGAGGGAACCAGCCTCTTGTTAGGACCTTCTACAGGTTTGCCTAAGCATTTTTATCTGCCCTAATCCTCCCTAACATACCTGTTGAACACTTCATCAAAACATAGAGAAAGGCACTATTTTGTGCATCTTTCCCCAATACCTTCACCCAGGGGAAAACTCGTCCAAACCCCAGGTCTCTGTATGCCTCCCTTATGCCACAAAACAGCCATGCACTCAAGTTACTTGACTTCCTTCCTTCATTAAGTCTTAAATCCTTGGAGACAAGTTGGTTAAGTGTTGTATTGTTTGTGTAGTTCCAAAGAGTTTAGCAGGAAACCTTCCATAAATCAGGTGCTCTAAAACATCACTTACTCCTCTATGATGTAAAAAGCTATTCCATTTTGTGGTCAATAAATTCTTCCATAGTTATTTGGCTCAACTGATAATATTGTGTGTTGAAATGTATCTAAGCAACCACTTAAGTGCAAGTATGATCTGATAGGGATAAAATGCTAAGCCAATAACTCCTTCCTGAAATTGGTTGACATGGGGAGCCGTTCCCTGATATGGTCCTGGGGGAATGGGATCCTGGGGAGACCAGATGTGCAAGGGTATCAGGGAAAGGCCAGTTTATGGGATCACGTTCTTGGTGGGAAGTGGGAAGAAGCAACAAGGTCACAAGATAAAAGAGAAAATTCTAGAAAAGGAAATATGGAGAGGAAAGGGGACAGAAAGGAAGACAGGAGTTTAAAAGATCATTCTTCTTAATTAAAAATTTTGCCTTGCCTCAGCATATTAAGCCAAAGGGTCAAAATCGGATTAAGAGGTTTATGCAAAAGTATTCCCACCACACTTTCTGTGTATTTGTTGAAGTACAAATTTTCTCACTAGAACAGTTCAGTGACTTTTGCTTCTGTGTCCGTTATTTGAAAAAGGAGCCTCCCACACGAAGAGCATATCAGCTTTATATAAGTTACCACGGGTTATGAGCTCTTAAGGGGAAAATGCCTATCCAAGTGAAAAAAAATGTTATTATTGAAACTTTATTACTTTCAAATTCAGCTGAAGCTTCGCGTTGGGGCCATTGGGACATCTTACACGCATGGCTTTGATCTCCACGTTATTTATTTCCATATCAGTGTGAGTGTTTTTCCCGGGAAATCTCTAGTTTCTGGCTCAGAGTTCTTTGGCAGTGCAGACGCTGTGTCAAAAAGCAGGGCCCTGCGATTTACCATTTCAGTTCAACATCTAGCTTTACCTCTAAAGGATTAAAAACTATCCAAAAGGGGGTTGGGGAAGAAAAGAGTTATTTTTTTCCTCTTACCTCTAATTACCTAATAAAGATTCATCATTCCTTTGTCTGAGGAGCTCTGTGACCTAATTTTGCTCCTTGCTTTGGTTCAGATATCACAACCCGTTTTTATGCATTCAGCTTCCCTAATGAAATCCACATGTCTTAAATCAATAAAGCCATTGTTTAGCTTCCTTCTCTTTTTCTGCAGTGCCTTTTGCTGGGTCTATTTTGTTTGCATGTTTGTTTGTAGGAAATTTGGCTCTTAATCTAGAATCTCTCCCTTCCTCCCTCCCCCTTTTTGGGGGTCTTCTTATTCCTTTTAATGATTATGAGTTTGTTAATGTGCAGCTGTTACATACTCTTTAATGGACTAATCTAAAGGAAATTTTGTTTAGTCAGGTTTTCTTTCTCACTAATTGTTTATTTTAGATAGGTTAAGAAATTAACAGTGGAAAACTCAACATCTCTATTCAGTATCTTTCTATATATGTAGGATATAAAAGCCCCCTGTGTATACTTCAGAATCTCAGCTTTTATTGCCTGTCCCAGACTCCCCAGTCTGTCCCCTTTTCCACTCAAGAGCCATCACTAAGCATTACTGAGTATTAGATCTTTTTATATTCTGAGGCCCCCAGATCTCTTTGGTGGCTCTCTCCTCCTACTGAACTAAAAACCCATGTAAGTGGCCTGACGGACAGTCAGGCTACTTTTGCAAGGAACATATTACTTATCTTAAAATCCAGGGCTTCAAAATAGAAACCTACCCAAAGACCCAGAGACAGTATCCACGGATGTTTTCTTGAGTAGCTCCTTCCAACTCTTCCCATAAATTCTAAGTAGTTCCCCATTCTATCACCAGTCAGGGGAGGGCTGGCTCAGAAGCATCTCCTGTGATCCTCCAGGAATCTTTCTTTTTCTTTCCAGTTTGTCCTGGAAGAATGTGTGGGCCGTGATAGTACAAAGGTGCTTGAATACAGACGATGATGATGGTGATGAAGCACCAGGTACCTTTATTAGCTAAAATGTCAGTGTCTGACCATTTTAGCAATTCTGTTGGATTTAACCTTGCCAAATGGGAGAGATAGGAGAAGAATAAACAAATGGTGGATCCTAATGTTCGGGCATTCTTCACGGTCCTATTCTTTCTTCCTTCATTATCTTTCTTAGCCTTTTTGTGGGCTCCTGCCCATGTCTCTTTTTCTCACATTAAGCATCTTGCTAGAGCCAAATTTAATCAGATCTGCTCGCTTTAGGTGTGGTTGGGGGTGGTGCGGCGCATTCTTTGTAAGCAAATTGTGGGGGGGGTGGAGTTAGTGTGCATGCGCAGCACTGCAGCTTGGCTGGCATCTGCCTTGGGTGGCTGCCACATGCAGGCATGCCCTCCAACCGATGGCTTCCAAGGACCTTTTGGCTGGTTACCTAGCTCATAGACCTGTGTGTGAATGGTCTGGTGACCCAGTCTGACATGTGAAGGGTTTGTGACCCAGTCTGTGAACAGGCTTGAGGGGTCTGTAAGCTCCAGACCCAGCCCTAGCCTGACAATTGGCCCGGCAGGATTACTGGCAGGTAAAAGAGCTTGACAATTGGCATAGTCAGTAGGATTATGGACAGGTATAAGAGCTCAACACATGGCAACTGTTCTCTTCCCATAGCATATTCTTTTTCTGCAGCTTGATTGAAATCATATCTTGAGGGTGAAAAAAATGTCATTCTTTTCCTGAAAAGCTCGATCATTACTGTTCTGGACTTTGAGAAGGTGAGCTTGGAATTAAATCCCCACATGCAGCATATACAGCTAGCTAGTCACTTAAAAAAGAAAACAAAAAACAAAAACTCAAATTCACCCACAACTGCTTACATCTTTCCTGGAGGGGAAATAGTTGAAAGGCCAAGGAATGAACACAGATGTCGTGTTTTGTCCACCTGAGAAATACCAACAGCTCCCAGGCACTCCAGTTTCTTCGAGGAAGACAGAGAGAGAGAATCCTGCTGTATCTGCTGTGACCAAGGGTCAACTCTTTTTCTGTCTTCTGCATTCCCTCCGCTTGGACTCTTCATTCTTCTGAAGCATTTCATTTTCAATGTCTAGAGTTACTTCCTTCTCGCTTCTGCAAGCTCATTCTGCAAGTCAATTTCAAGTCCTTTTGGGATTCCAAACATTGCCTAACGCTCTTTGGCCCTCTGAGCTGGGGACGAGAGAAGAGGACAAAAAAGACCAATGGAAAGCTAAGCTCAGTTCATGGTGCCACATGTCCTGTGAAAGGGAGACACCATACTTGAAGAGAGGAGAGAGGTCCCTGGAGTAGGGACCCAGACATTCTGCCTCTGGCTGGTGACAAGATCCTCGGGTTGGTTTGTGGGACTGGAATAAGGCTGGGAAAGCTGTCTCAGATGTTCTACCCTGACTCCCTGCGTTGGTTCGGAATAGCACACAACACTAGCTTGAGGCCAGTGTCTCTGTCCCCCTCTCCAGCATGCTCTTCTCTTTACTCAGGCATTTGCTCCTACCTCCATCATTAATTGGCCCAGGTAGCAAAATGGGTTATCAGGGGTCACTCCAGGGATTAAAGGAGTGGGTGGCACAGCAGAGCTGTGTATTACCTGCTGGGTGTCATCGTTGTGGTTTACTGATTGGGCAGTTCTGCTATGATGAATGTTATGTTTGAGTTCTAAATGGGTCTGAGATGTCTTACAAGAAAACAGGATGTGCGTAAGGACTGGAGTAGCCAAAAGGTTTCATTCTGATTGCCAGTTCCAGTTCCAGCTGCCTAGAGCACTGGGTTCAGAGATTTTGAGACTCTGTTCTGGCTCAGCAAGAAGAGGGTGGTCTGTTGTGGGTACGGGAGAGAGGCGTGGCAGCAGGAGGTTTGTCCCTCTGGGTCTTACTACTTCTACTACCAGAGGAGGAAGTGATTGAAAAGCAAAGGACTGAGCCTCCTTCTCTCCTGATTCCCGGAGCTGAGCTGGTCTGTCTCTCATTCCCTGCTGTCTTTCCTGGGGCTCCTTTGGTACCTTCCTGCACTGGTGTATCCAATCTCACCCATCAGCTCATTGGAAAAGAGACAACCCAGGCAGAAGTGACTCAGGAAAGAGGAGAGAGACACATACCGCAGACTCCTGGGGAGTGTGTGCCCAGCCCCTCCATGAGACTTTGAATGACTCCTAACCTCTAGCTGTGACAGTTGCTCAGCTCTTGAATGGGGATAATAATGGGTTGTTGTGAGGATTAAATGAGATAACACAGAAAAAGCACTTGGAATATTTTCCTGGCTCCATAAATGTCAGCTGTGGTTATTAAATTATGTATAATCTCTTTATTTCCCTAGTAAAAGCTCCTCTCCCTTACGGTGGCTCAACACTGTGCACCCCTGATGATTCCATTTCATCCTTATCCATGTCAGGGCCTCTCCCCTTTGGGACTCTCTAAGTCTCTTTCGCACATAGGCTTTTCGGGAAATAGAGGCATCGCAGGATCAGAGCATGATAACTCTATAAGGAATCTTGACAGTCTTCTAATTCTCACATCAGGAATTCACGGCACGAAGCCAGAGGTGGTCAGGGCAGGACACTCAGCATTCCTCAGCCGTGGCCTGGGTTGATGGAAGCTGATAAAACCATAAAGCAGATGAGTGATTTGGGGGCTTCCTGCTTCCCTTCCATCCTCTCTGACTTCCCACAGCCTTTCTCTCTGGTACCCGGGGCCCACCTCAGCCCACAGATCAGGATGGACCCAGGCCTTTCCTCCTGAATTTATTAAACCTTCATTCCTGGAGAGAAGCATCTGGTTGGGGCTCAAGAGTTGACCTGATTCTGGTGATTCCTGCTGTTAGGAATGGCTGACCTATGTGACCATTTGGCAGTATTTACATTTTACAAGGGAAGGCTATTAATCAACATGATAGGAGAGCGTGGTGCATTTTTCAGCTTGGAGACCATTCATTCTCCACCAATATTTCAGAAAATCCGGAGTTAGGAAGCAGTTACCCCTTTTTTTGTTGGCCGCTAACCAGATAGAGCCTTTTCCTCCTCGGCCCATGTTGGGGTTTTTTACAAAAGATGTTCAGGAAGGCAACTCTGTACTTTCCCACCCAGCTCTCGTAGGTTGTTCAATAATCCTCACCATCAAGACCTTTTCTCGTGTCTGAGCTGGTCCTGTCGGTGCTGTTTGATCCATTTTGTTTCCTCCTGTCCTGCCCTCAGTGGAAACAGAAAACAGCTGGTGATTATTTCTCGCACACAACACAGGATTCCGGCTTCTAAGGTCATTTGACTGAAAGGTGACTCACTAGAGCAGCCGCCCCCGGGGCAGAGCTCTCAGGCCTAACTCTGAGGCTTGGGCTAGGGTCTTGCCCTTCAGAAAAACCGGGGGCACCCGCCATACACCGGTTTTATGTCATTGCCGTGTGTGTGACAAATCCTGTGTTTAACTTGGGCAGACTTCAGAAGATTCTCGTTGTACCACATTCCCGCTCAGAGCCTGCCACAAAAGGCCCACGTTTGAACCCTGTTAACAGTCTCCACAGCCTTTCAGACTTCTCAAGTGGAGCCAACTAAGTAGCTGTGTGGAGGACATGGATCGTGTCACCCTTGTCAAAACGTAGTATTTGTCCACTTATTAAAAGGGGTAGTATGGAGAACATGAATACACAAAACTGCAGGGCCCGTGCCCTGTGTATTCTCATCTACAGTGTTAGTGCTCATGGAACAAGAGTGCTTAGCCAGAGCAGCGAGACAAGGGGGAAAGGTTTCAGTCACGTTAGCGTGGCCATAATGCAAGTTTATGCCCAAACATTCTTGCCAATACAACAAAAACACTACCCTGAAATAGGAATAATTTTTCAGATTTTTTTTCTTACCTGGCAAGTTTATCTCTTCTCTGTCATCCTCTGCTTTTCAAGTGGGACCTAGGAACTGGAGTGGAAAGCCAGACAGTAACTCAGAATAATAAAAACTAACATTTATGGAGCATGGGTGCCAAGTATTTGATACATATTAACTTTTTAAATCTTCCCAACCACGCTCTGAAGTAGGCACTGCTGTTGTCCCCATTATATAGATAAGGAAACTGAGGCACAGAAAGATCAGGAACTTGCCATATCATTGTCATTCAGTTAGCAAGAGGCACAGGCACAACTTGAACCCAGGCAGTTTAAATTCAGATCCCAGACCCTCAGCCACAGCGTGACATGATGTTTATAGCCAAAGCCATAAGTTGAGTATGGTCACCTCTCTGAAAGGTCAGGTTGCTCATCAGGAGTAATTCAGCCCATCTTTTTTTTTTTAACAATGATAAAAGAGATACAGTCCTATGCAAGCATGCAACCTCAAAGACATTTTTAGTGTGCTTTGGGCTGTATGCCGGGGTCCCTGGGGATCTGTACTTTCTTTCCTCCGATGTCTATGGTGGCACTTTGGTGAAATGTTTAAGAGCTTCATTGGTGTACCTTATTGATGCCCTATTTCAGTTCCTCTTCACCAAAGTCAGAGTCAGAGGTCAGAGGTCTGGTGCTGATAATACACTCTCTTGTCATTTTATTTAGACCCTTGCTCTACCTCCTTCCTTCTTGGTGTAGGTAAAGGGTAGGGAGGGGGGAAATGGTGGGTCATACCAGTGGCCTTACCTGAAGGGTGAGCAGGGAGCATTTCCTTAGGCGCTGGGGCCAACATCCCAGAGGTAGGGCCTGTGTACTGTTACTGGTCAGTCACTCCTTGTGCCCTTCCCAGGGTCCTGCCACTCCATCTTTGGGTGGGCTGCCCTTCTTCCCCTGGGCTCTGGGAAAAAAGGAATGGAGCTTTTCTGCATGTGTCATCTGCCTGCCGATGACACGATGAAACAGGGCAGAAGTCAAAAGACAAGCTCCTCCCATCATTTACACAGCACAGATGGGCCCGATGTTTGACTGAAGGAGGGTCTTTTCCAGTCTTGAAACGTGCTCATGCCACACTCAGGAACACAGGACTTGGGGCTCAGGAAAGCAGGACCCTCATCAGCTTGTCCTTCATTGCTTGTTTACAAGGAGAAGACCACACACAGCTGGGAGGACGTCTTGTGGGTGGGCTTTGAGCACCACCAAGAGCTGCACTCCATTCCTCACTGCAAGTTTATGTTAGCAAAACAAATTCACTTTGCTGACATTGTTTTATTTCTTTGTCTTCCACATCTCTGAGAAAGAATATGTTCGTAAAATGCACTGGATCACAAACAGTATGCTGAACCAGAGTCTATTTTGAGAGTTTTCTCCTTGTACTGTTTACATAACCTTTTTCTCTCTTGTTTGTGTGTGTTTTTAAATTAAACCTTTTATTTTGAAATAACTGGAGATTCACATGCAGTTGCAAGAAACAACACAGAGAGATCCTGTGTACCCTTCACCCAGCTTCCCCCAATGGTAACATTCTACAAAGCTGTAGTACGATATCACAGACAGGATATTAACATTGATGCAGTGGAGATACAGAACAGTTCTGTCATTGCAAGAATCCCTCATGTTGACCGTTTATAGCCACATCTACTTCCCTCCTTCTGACCCACCCTCTCCTTAACTCGTGGCAACCATTATTTCCTATTTCTATAATTTTGTCATTTGAATAATGTTATGTGTATGGAATTATATATGGGATTGGCTTTTCTTCACTTAGCATAATCCTCTGAAGGTTACGTGTATCAGTATTTCATCCTTTTTATTGCTGAGAAGTATTCCATGCTAGAGTGTACCAAGGTTTAATCACTCACCTATTGAAGGACATCTGGGTCATTTTCAGCTTTTGCTATTATGAATAAACCTACCATAAAAATTCGTACTCAGGTTCTTGTATGAACATAAAGTTTCATTTCTCTGGGGTAAATGTCCAGGAATGCAATTGCTGAGTCATGTGGTAGTCACAAGATTTTTTTGTTTGTTTTTTGTTTTTTAAAACACTACCAAACTGTTTCCCAGAGTGGCTGTACCATTTTACATTCCCACCAGCAATGTATGAGCAATGCAGTTTCTCAGCATTCTTGTTATCTTGATAGGTGTATAGTGATATCTCATTGTGGTTTTGATTTGCATTTCCCTGGTGGCTAAAGATATTGAACATCTTTTCACATGCTTAGTTGTCATCTGTATATCCTCTTCTGTGAAATGTCTTTTGCCCATTTTCTAATGGAATTGTTGCATCTTTTTTATTGTTGAGTTTCGAGAATTTTTAATATATTCTAGATAATAGTTCTTTGTTGAATATGTCATTTGCAAATATTCTCTCCCAGTCTGTAGTTTATCTTTTCATCCTTTCAGCTGGGTCTTTCGCAGTGCAAAAGTCTGTAATTTTGATGAAGTCACATTTATTAGTTTTTCTTTTATGGATCATGTTTTTGGTATCAAGCCTAAGAAGTTTTTGCCTAACTCTAGATCCCGAAGATTTTTCATATTTTCGCCCAAAAGCCTTATAGTTTTCATTTAAATCTGTGGTCCATTTTGAGTTAATTTTTGTAGAAGGTTTGTGACTGAGGTCTAGGTTCATTTCTTTTGCCTATAGATGTCCAGTTGCTCCAGCACCATTTGTTGAAAACGGCTATCTTTACTCACTGAACAGCATTTCCATCATTGTCAAAAGTCAGTTATGAATATTTTTGTGAGTTTATTTCTGGGTTCTCTATTTTGTTCTGTTGATCTGTGTGTCTATCCCTCTGCCAATACCAGACAGCCTTGATTACTTATTATATAATAGTACTTATTTCATAAGTAATATGTAACATTACTAATTACATATGTCTTGAAATCAGATAGATTGATTTCTCCCACTATATTCTTCTTTTTCGAAATTTTTAAGCTATTCTAGATTCTCTGCCTTTTCATATACATTTTAGAATAATATTTTGTGTATATCTATAAAAATCTTCCTGGGATGATAAAAAATGCATTAAACCTGTGTATCAATTTGAGGAGAATTGGTATCTTTATTATGTTGAGTCTTCCAATCCATGAACCTATGTCTCTACATTTACTTAGATCCTGTTTGATTTCTCTCATCAGCATTGTATAGTTTTTAGCATATAGATCCTATGCATAGTTAGCTAGATTTCATTTTTTTAGTAACTATAAATGGTATTATAATTTAAAATTTCTTCTTTTTAAATTTCTTTTTTAAAATAAATTTTGTTGTGTATAACTGAGGTTTACAACATGATGTTATGGGATGTTAGTAGTATGTTACAACATGATGTTATGGGATGTTAGTAGTATGTTACAACATGATGTTATGGGATGTTAGTAGTATGTTACAACATGATGTTATGGGATGTTAGTAGTATGTTACAACATGATGTTATGGGATGTTATGGGATGTTATGGGATGTTATGGGATATAGCTAGTAAAATGGTTACCATAGTGAAGCAAATTAACACCTCTATCATCTCACATAGTAACTTTTCTATGTGACAGAGCAGCTAAAATTTATTTATTTAACAAAAATATCTAATATAATCCAATTTTATTAGCTATAACCCTCATGTTGTGTATTAGATCTTCTAGTTTTGTCCATCCTACATACCTGCTACTTTGTATCCTTTGACCTACACCTCCCCATTTTCTCCCTCCCCCGACCCCACACCTGGTAATCAGTATTTTGGTGTTTTATTCCCTATCTTGGTATATTTGATTTTTTTTTTTTAGATTCCATATATAAGAGAGAGCATGATCTTGCAATATTTTTCTTTTTGTGTCTGACTTATTTCACTCAGCAAAACATCTACCAGGTCCATTCATATTGTGGCAAATGGCAGGATTCCCTTTTTTAAGACTGAATAATATTCCATTGTGTGTGTGTGTGTGTGTGTGTGTGTGTGTGTGACATTTTAAAAATCCATTTGTCTGTTGATGGACACTTAGGTTGTTTCCATATCTTGGATATTGTGAATAAAGCTGCAATGACCATGACCATGCAGATATGTTTATGAGGTGGTGATTTCACTTCCTTTGGGTATATACCCAGAAGAAGAATTGCTGGGTCACATGGTAGTTCTATTATAAATTTTTTAACAGATATATTATTTTTATTATTTCTTCCTTTCCAATTTGTATAACTTTTATTTCCTTTTCTTGCCTTATTGCACTGACTAGCACTTTTAGTGTTATGTTGAATTAGAGTGGGGTTAGGGTACCTTTTGGAGCTTGTAAATATGAAAGTCTAGACTTCCCGCTTGGACTTTCTGGTGTAGGTGGGGCCACTAATTTTTCTGCGGTGTCTGACTGCAGAAGAGCAGCTATTGTTTAGGATCCTTTATACCATTTTCCATAAGGGCTGCACCAATCTACATTCTCACCAATAGTGAACAAAGGTTGTCTTTATTCCACATCCTTGCCAGCATTTGTTATCTCTCATCTTTTTCATCATAGCCATTCTAACAGGTGTGAGGTAATATCTCATAGTGCTTTGAGATTTACATTATATTTTTAATTTCAGTTCCCATGTGTTCATTAGTAATATATAGAAATACAATTGGTTTTCGTATGTTTGTTTTGTATCTTGTGACCTTGCTGAACTCACTTATTAGCTTAAGAGGTGGTTGGTATATTCTTGGGATTTCCTATGTAGAAAATCATACCATTGAGTGCTTGTAAATGGTCTAAATATACCAATTAAAAGGGATTTTCAGAGTGGATTAAAAAGCATCACCCAATTATATGCTATCTATAAGAAACCCACTTAAAATATAATGATACAAGCAAGTTGGAAAAAAAAAGATGGAAAAAGATATATCATAAAAATATTAATGAAAAGAAAGTAAGAGTGGCTATATAATTATCAGATAAAGTAGACTTCTAAGCAAAGAAAATTACCAGAGATCAATAAGAATATTATGTAATAATGATCAAAGGGTCAATCCACCAAGAAGATGTAATGGTCCATTGTTGTTTAGTTTCCAAGTGTCTGGAGATTTTCTTGTTATATTTGTTATTGATTTCTAGTTTGATTCCACTGTGGCTAAAGAACATACTCTGCATGACTCCAATTCTTTTAAATTTGCTAAGTTTTTGCTTTTGTTTTTTTTGTGTGTGTTTTGTTTTTATGGCCCAGGATGTGGTCTATCTTGGTGTATGTACTGTTGGCACTTTTAAAGAATGCTTATGCTGCTGTTGTTGGGTGGTGTTGCTACTACCCAGTGGGGTTGAGCCCTGGCTCCCTACTCAGCTTTGTCTCACACCACTTGGGTACAGGATGGGGGCTGGAGAGTGGGGTTAGGGTACCCTGCTGCATCTTGTAGAGATGAAAGTCTAGGCTTCCTACTTGGCCTTTTCTTTTTTTTTTTTTTTTT
>NW_007727381.1:0-2830 GCF_000696425.1 Galeopterus variegatus | reverse complement strand
GCACTTTTAAAGAATGCTTATGCTGCTGTTGTTGGGTGGTGTTGCTACTACCCAGTGGGGTGGAGCCCTGGCTCCCTACTCAGCTTTGTCTCACACCACTTGGGTACAGGATGGAGGCTGGAGAGTGGGGTTAGGGTACCCTGCTGCATCTTGTAGAGATGAAAGTCTAGGCTTCCTACTTGGCCTTTTCTGATGTGAGTGGGGCTGCAGTTTTTCTGTGGTGTTTGACTGGAGTTGAGTAGCTATTGTTTAACATAACAGTTCTACTAGGCTGTCCCTTTTCTGGACTTTTTACTAAAGAGAGCAGGCTTTTGTTGGGACTTTCTTTTATCTGTGCCCATTGGCATTTCCCAGTTTCTGGTTTCTTTTGCTCCTAGACTGGATATGTGAGGCAAAAAGGAAACCCAGGGAACTTACCACCATATCATCCTTCGGGCCCCAGTCAATTTGCCTTCTTCTTTCTACCTTTCAGGGAGTGGAAGTGAAAGTCAGTCTCTCATGGTTTTAGCAAACAACAGTAACATGAAAAAAAACATGACACTCTAGACCTCGTCTACTTGATTGCCCACTTCTTTCTTTCTTAAAAAGACTCCAAATCAGGCAGAACAATTACTTCTCTTCAGGAGAGGCTTGAAGTGAATGAGCCTGCAGTGCTTATTGAGTTATCATGAGTTTGTTAAACTCCACTCCTCTACCCTTCTTTGTTTCCACTTTCAGGAAGTGAGGCTTGAGCTTCTTGTGTTTGTCTAAAGTGGTTTGTTCTTGGAGTATGTCCTGGGTCCACAATGCCAATTATTTTCTGGAACGAGGTCTGTACACAGATTAAGGAAAAAGTTAATGCTACTTAGGTGAAGCAGCCACAGCCATCAGGAAGAAAGAGCAGGAGTGTGAGTTGTCTCAACTAGGAGAGCACTGTATTAGTCTGCTCGGGCTGCCACAACAACATGTCACAGACTGGGGGACTTAGACAACAGAAGTGTGTTTTCTCATAGTTCTGGAGGGTAGAAGTGCAAGGTCAAGGTGTCAGCAAGGTTTGTGTCTTCTGAGGCCTCTCTCCTTGGCTTGTGATGGCTGTTTTCTTCCAATGTCTTCTTCACATGGTCTTTTCACTGTGTGTATTTGTGTCCTAATCTCTTCTTATAAGGACACCAGTCAGATTGGATTAGGGCCCACCTTAATGACCTCATTTTAACTTAATTACCTCTTTAAAGACCCTGTCTCCAAATACAGTCACATTCCGGGATATTAGGGGGCAGGGCTTCAACATATGAATTTTGGGAAGACACAATTCAGCTCATAACAATCCCCAAATCAGGACAATGGGGGGTGGAGGTAGAAAGGGTAGAAAGAGCCCTATGTTGAGACTGGAGGATGGGCTAGGTCAGCAGAGTAAGTTCTACTGGTTTCTACTAGTGGTTTTTCCAGCTGATTCTGATGTGATGTTTAACCTATGCTTCTCTCTCAGGGGATCACAGCTTTGCCTAATTCAACTTCTAAATTTTTTTATTTTTTAACACAAGGGACAGCTTGGTTACTAGGGAAATTTTCCTAGGCACTAAATGTATGTCAAATCTATTTTTCTTTTTTATTGAGATATAATATACACAAAGTACATAAAATACACCTATCTGAAGTGTGCTGCTCAATGTTTAAACATATGGACACCTTTGTAACCACCACCCAGATCAAGACATAGCATGTTCAGCACTCCAGAAAGTTCCTTGTGCTCTTTCCAATCAATCTCTGCCTTCCCATCTGGAGATAAGATAATCACTCCAGACACCTGTTCTTGACCTTTATGTAAATGATATTATACAATATGTACTATTGTGTACATATTGTACAATATGTGTCTGGTTTCTATTGCTCAACATAAGTTTATCCATGTTGTTGCAAATATCAGTGGTTTGTTGACTTTATTGTCAAGTAGTATCCCATTGTATGAAGACAGCTCAAATTATTTATCTATTCTCTTGTGGGCTGTATCCAATTTGTGGCTATTATGATTAAAGCTGCTGTGACATTCTTGAGTAGGTCTTTCATGGATCTACAAACAAATTGCTCCTGGGTACACAGAACTAGAAGTAGGATTGCTGGATCATAACAAAGCTACTTATTAAATTAAATTTTATAAATAAGATAAGAGAGTTTAGGTCACTTCTTTTGTTAGGTTAACTTTATTATCAGTTCTATGGACTTCAGTCATGACTATCATGTGACTTTGCAATATTTAGTTATATTGTAAATTTAGTTGAAGGTGCAATAAAATATAAAAACTATGCCCACTTAAAAATGTACTAATTTACACTTCATATTAGATGTGAGATGTGATAAGGTGGGGGTTATTCAAGATAAAATAGAAGATGTGTCTTGAGACCTTCTGGTGGGATGTCACAAATCAAAATAAAACAACTTTTTGCTAAAGGCTTCATGGAAGGAAGAGATTAAGTGCAAAGTACCTAGTAATGACGAGAATCAGACAAATTCTCTCTCTTTGTGTGTTTTCTCTGGTGCACTGTTGACATTCTGGCTATCTGAAAGAAACAGAATTGATAAAGTGTGATCAAAATGACCTTTCTTCATCACCAGGAATTCAGTATTTCTGGGAGATAAGACTGAAGTGAGGTTGAGGCTCAGAGAGGGAGGGTTTTAGAAAGCTGCTCCAGACACTAGGTGGTTGTGTTGGTTCCTGAGCTGCCCACGGGAATATCTCAGTGATAATAGCATTAAGCTCCTCTGACTTCTCAGCAGGTCATTCTGTTGACTAGACCACAGATCGCCCAGACTTTGTCCTAGTTCTCAGGGTGGCAGGTTAGGGCCTGGGGCTCCC